>NC_142081.1:25000-237500 GCF_054644295.1 Miniopterus natalensis | reverse complement strand
GCTAACACTGGGCTGTGCAAAGCTGGACCTTAATGTGCAGAGGTTGCAGCCTAGTTGGGAAGAGATTCTGAGGGCCCTGACGGAAGCTTGCTCAACGAGGGGCCCTTTCCATCACTTTCAATATTTCCTGCCTGTCTCTTCTGACCTGAAATGTTTCTCTTGAGAAATGTGCTGACAGTCCAGTGGGAGCTGCCTTGTTGGTAACTGCTTTTCTCTTTCCTTTTTTAAAATCCTCTCCGTGTTCTTTACCTTTATCACTGTAATTCTGCAGTGTCCTGGTGTGATCCTATTTGGGTTCGTCTTCTTTGGGACTCTGTGTGCTTCCTGGATTTGTGTGTCTTTCCCCTTCAGCTAGTTAGGCAAGTTCTTGTCATTATTTCATCAAATCTGTTCTCAATCACTTGGTCTCTGTGTTCTCCTGCTGGAATTTCTATGATGTGGATGTTGTTTTATTTAATGTTTCCCAAAGTTCTCTTAAAGTACCTCATTCTTTTAAAATGTTTATGTTTTTTGCTTCTGAGATTGTACGTTCTTTCTACCTTTTCATTCAAATTCCTGATACAGTCCTCTGCTGCATCCAACCTACTTTTTATTCCTGCCAGTGTTTTCTTTTTTATAAATCCTTATGTGAATTTATTTTTTCCATTGTTTTTCAAAGACAGTGGAAGTGAGAGAGAGAGAGATGGAATCATCCATGTGAAAGAGACACAACAATTAGTTGTCTCCCACAGACAACCTGGACCTGGGATCCAGACTGTAACCAAGGTAGAAGACCTTGACGGGGAATTCAACCCCAGACCCTTCAGTCCATGGGCAGAGGGAAGCCCTACAGCATTTCACAGCTGGGTGCTATGCGGGTGCCTAGTGTCATCTCTGGTGAGCTGTGCTGTGGCATATTTTTGGGTCACAGTTCCAGACCTCTCAGGGGGAACCTCTCTCCTAATATATCCCTTGGAAACCCCAGCCTGTCGCCCATGGGAGCAGGGCCAACCCCTTTCACCTGTCAGGACTTCCTTCCAGTCCTGAGGTGGCTCCTGCTCCCAATTCTTGGTTAAAAGTCTCCTCTTCAGAGAGTCTTTAGTTGGTAATTCTGGGTGATTGATCCCCATTCTGTGGTCATTCCCACTTGGTTCGGGGAGCAGCTGAGAGAAAGATTATGTGCTCCTCCATCACCTTGACCTCGTCCTCCGCATTTTAGTTCCTACAAACAGGATATGTAGCATGTGTTTCATGTGAGAACTTTGCTGGTAATATAGTAAAACTGTTAAAATGCAGAGCCATCAGTGGTAGCCAGAGAGTCACAGGTCTAGAGACTCTTGTAGAGACTGTTCTAAGGAGAGGAAGCTATGAGCCCTCAGAGGAATCAGCCTTAAACACCACCTGCAGATGCTGCTGAAGCTGAAACATAGAGTGGTGGTTCCAGTGCGCCCCTGGTGTCCTGAGCCCCTCCAGGAACCCATCCCTACCAGAGTGGAGGTTGCTAGAAAAGTACCCATAAATCTGGACGTGACTTTGGAACTGGGTGAGGGGAGGATGCTGGACTTGTTTTGAATCACACAAGAGAAATATGCCTGGTTCTCATGGAAAAAGTGTTGCTGGACCTATAGGTTTAGCACCTCTTCCAGTGAAGACCCAGAAGGAAGCACAGGGCAGGATGGAGACAACTTATTTCATCCTAGGAAATCCCTGAAAAATTATGAACAGGAGCTGCTTATAAATAAAAGCGTTAATGATGCTGCAGGATGGGACCTAGTGACATAAGGAATGGTCATTGCTAACTGGTGGGAATGAGATTCCCTGTTATCTACACTCATCCTCACAGTGTCTCTGTCTACAAGGTGACAACTCCACAGGTCTAAGGGAATAGCACTTGGGTATCGTTGGGGTCATTACCCACATGCTCTCTTTATGGGTCACCCAGGAGCATAATTCATCTGGGTCCCACTTATGAATCTCTCAACTCAAAGAGGGAAGAAGGGACACCCCTCCCAGGAGGACGTAAGGTCATCTTGTTTCTGTAGGACGGGTCATAATATTATTGGACCAGAGCCCGTGTCTCAGTCCAACACGGTCCTCATCATCATCCACGTCATCACCATCATCATCACCATCATCACCATCAACATCACCATCACCATCATCACCATCATCATCATCATCATCATCATCATCATTTACTTATTTATTAGCATTTTTCTCATTTTGTGTAGGCTTTGTTTTGTACACACATATTGAGCCATTATATTAATTTCTGCTTCTTTCTTCTAATTGTTCAGTGAAACGTGGAGCCAGACTCTCTCCTCTCTCCTGTGACTCCTGACATCTGTTGGCTCATTCCTGACTCTTCCCCGTTTGCCCCACTCGGGAATCTGATAAGAAAAGTGGGGTCTCCTCTGTAGAAGTCCTGGGGAGATTGAAACCAAACCAGCCCCTGGGAGCACAATTCCTCCCTCCCCACCACCTCGCCAAGATCAAAGCCCTAAGCCAGTCCCCTCTCTTGGCTCCATGAGAGCCTGTCTGACTTGCTGAAGAGCCTTCCCTGTGCTTCCCAGAGTTTTCAACTCTGTACGTGATAAACATCCTGTGCCTTAGTTGTGGGTTTCGCCTCAGCCTGGATATTTGCACCGTGTCGTCCGGGGTCCTTCTCCCTCTGTCTGGTGTCACATACACTTGGTGCTGTGAGCATGACGACAGGTCAATGACTGTCACCACCTGGGTCTTTCTTCTCTAGCTTTCTGTTCACACCCCTCAGGTGCCCGCTGTCCTGAACCCACGTGTTCTGCTGCTGGATAGTTGGGACCCTGAGCTGTGTGGGACTGAGCTGCTCTGTGGAGTCAGCAGAGTCTCCTGTTAGGTTTAGGTGGCGGTGGTCAGAAGATTTGATGATTAATTGTCATTCTTACACAACAGTGACTGAAAAAGTCTCTCTGCCTGTTGTCCATGTGAGAAAGTTCTCCTGTTTCAACAGACTTTTCTGACAGACGTCAGAGGAAAGCGCAGAATCAGGAATCAACAGAGGTTCCTGAGGGAAACTGTGGCCTGAAGAGGAAACCACCCAGGAAACAGCCCAAACCGCCCACTGCACCTGCTCCCGGGAGGGTCCTTGTGGTCAGGGGCCCTGAGCACCCTGGTGGCCGCAGCCTCTCCTGCAGGGAGGTTTGTGCCTGGCTCACACTGACGTCCGCTCACTGTGTGTGTTTCGCACAGAAATACACGGCCGAGTACTCAGATTTCAGGCTGTTCATTTGCAGATACAGCGTGTTCTTGGCGTTGTCTCTGGAGATGGTGAATTGGCCCTTCACAGAGTCTGCATAATATTTGCTACTTCCATCATACAATATTACTGCCACCCACTCCAGCCCGTCCCTGGAGCCTGGCGAACCCAGTGCATGTAGTAGCTACTGAAGGTGAATCCAGAGGCTGCACAGGAGAGTCTCAGAGAACCCCCAGGCTTCACCACGGCTCTCCCAGACTCCACCAGCTGCACCTCACCCTGGACACCTGCAAACACAAAGACGTCCTGGTCAGGAAACTCTCACATGTCCACTGTTTCTCTCACTCATGTCCACTCGCACACTCAGTGTCTCTTGTCGTCCATAAATTACCTCTTAAAATAGCAACAAGGAAAACCCAGCTGAGCCCAAGCCCCATGGTGAGTGGTCTGTGTTCAGTCCTGATCAGGGAATGAGAACAGCTGGGGATCCCGGGGCTGGGCTCCTGTCCCAGAGCTGCAGGGTCGGGGCTGGGCTGGTTTTTATGAGCAGAGGGGACCCTATTTGCATGTCGCCCTACTATATAGAGAGTGTTGCGGTGTACCTATGGAGAGTCAGTACCTCAGTATAGGTGAGCGGGTTCTAGGGTATTTGTTTGCCATGGGAACTTTCCACTCACCAAATACAGAACTATAGAGAGATTTGGGGTTTGTTGATGAGACCACATCTAGTAACAGCGACCCAGCATCAAGGCTCCGATCTTCCCCAGTAGCCCCCAGTGCTATCAGAAACCATCCTCTGGACAGAGCAGGACCAGCCCATTGAGGGAGGGTACAGGACCCCTTGAGTGTAATAAGAGCCTCAATGAGCCCCTGTATTCCAGTGTTACTTACACTTCAGGTCTGTATCTACGTGTGGCGTCAGACTCCTCCTTCAATGGAGAAGGTTGTGCATCACCTGTGAGGTGGTCCTAGGTCAGCTAAGGTGAGTCAGGTTCACTGAGATCTGGGAGGTACAACTGAAGTCTCTGTTGGGCTCTGCACCACTATCAAGTGACACAAGAAATATGAGTGATGCGGGGAATCCTAGTAGCACAGGTTGACAGGACTCATGGTCTGTTCCCTTTGTGCATCTCTTGTCCCCAAGAACCGCCAGGTTCGCTGGCCCCAGAAGCGCTTCTATGGGATCTCATATCAGGAATCAGACTTCAGCCTTTTGGGGAATAGTGATAACAGACAACAACCAACAGCAATAGCTCATCCATGAACAAGAATGTCACTTCTGGTAAGTAGTGACCTCTCCCTGTCCCTGGGAGGTGGGGCCTGAATTTGGTGGCTTTCTTTTCAATAGCTGGAGGGGAGGCCATGGTGGGGCCATGGTGACAGGTGGGTGTCCTGTCAGATCCTCATCATCTCAGGTCCTGGAAAGAGGAGCTGGGTCAGTCTCTGGTCCCAACCTCTGGAAGCCCAGATATGGATGAAGATGACACCAGAGACATTAGAGAAACATTGTATGGACCACTTCAGGTCACTGAACTCTGACCTCCTGACCTCTGACCCGGCAGAGCAGCCTTCCTTGCTTGGGGCTGAGGCTCACTCTGAAGATTAATGCACTAAATTGGACTTTACAAAGTTAATTACTTGAGAGTTTAGCCAGTATGTTTAGTTAGATTAGGCTGCTAGAAAATTTAGCATGAAGTACAATCAAATAGAAATGATCATAGAAAAGGGCGTGATAGAGACCCACAGGGGAGGCTTCTGTGAGAGCTACCGGAAGGAATTAAGTCCAGAGGTTGCACGTGGTCAGTGGGGACAAGGCTGTCAGAACGCTGTGCAGAGGGAGACAGACTAGAGGGGGAACCATCTCTGGTGACCTGAGATTTGGTCTCTAATGGGACCTGGAGCCAGACTGACCGTGTTCTTCTGAGACGATTTTCCGAGACCCAGTTTCACCCTCTCAGGTGGGAGAACTGGACTCTGCTCATTTGAAACACACCCTCCCTGCTTCCTCCAGCTTCTGAAGTGCCCTCTGAGCCGATGACATTTCCATCTGTTGATGTTTCCATGGAAGTGTTTCCAACACAAAGTCTTCTGTCCGTCCTTCTGTGGGTCCATCCAGAAATGCTGGGATCACAAATATTCACTGTATCTCTAGACTGTGGTGACCGTGCACATAGGTGACTTTGGACTGACCAGCTAATCCAAGATGTTCAAGGACTGTGGTCTCCAACAGTCACCCATGGGCTTGTCCATCAGGGTGATGTGCATCTGCTTGGGCCACCCGGACTATGGTGACACAAGTTGTGTTATCTCCATGAGACACCCAACTGCATAATTCATTAGGGTCCCATTTGTGAATCTCTCATTTCTTACAGGGAATGGGGCAAACCCCTCCCTGGAGGAGACATGGTGGTGGTGTGTCTGTCAAGGGGCCAGCATTTGATTGACCAGGGCCCCTGTCTCTGTCCATCACGGTCATCACCATCATCACCATCATCACCATCATCACCGTCGTCATCATCATCATCATCACCATCATCACCATCATCACCATTATCACCATCATCATTACCGTGATCACTGTCATCATCACCATCATCACCATCATCACCATCATCATCACCATCATCACCATCATCACCATCATCATCACCATCATCACCATCATAATCATCATCATCACCATCATCACCATCATAATCATCTTCATCATCATCATCACCATCATCATCACCATCACCACCATCATCATCATCATCTTCATCATCATCATCACCATCATCATCATCATCACCATTACCATCATCATCACCGTCATCACCATCATCATCTTCACCATCATCATCACCATCATCACCATCATCATCACCATCATCATCATCATCATTTGCTTATTTTTTATCATTTTTCTCATT
This sequence comes from Miniopterus natalensis, assembly GCF_054644295.1. Classification (NCBI taxonomy): domain Eukaryota; kingdom Metazoa; phylum Chordata; class Mammalia; order Chiroptera; family Miniopteridae; genus Miniopterus; species Miniopterus natalensis. The sequence continues at coordinate 231,374 of NC_142081.1, read as the reverse complement.
TTTAAGACATATAGTGCTCACATAATGAGCCATTATCTCCATTTCTGCTCCTTTTTTGTAATTGTTCAGTGAAATTTGTAGCCAGATTCTATTTTCGTTTTCGTGTGACTGCTGACAACTGATGGCTCATTCCTGGCTATTCTCCATCTGCCGCACTCGGAAATATGATAGGAAACGTGGGGTCCCTCTTTAGATGTCCAGGGGAGATGAAACCACACCAGACCTTGGGAGCAGAATTCCTCCCTCCCCACCACCTCTCCAATATCAAAGCCCTGAGCCAGTCTCCCCTCCTGGCTCCACGAGAGCCCCTCTGACTTGCTGAAGGGCCTTCCCTGTGCTTCCCAGAGATATCAACTCTGTACGTGATAAACATCCTGTCCCGTGGTTGTGGGTTTGGCCTCAGTTTGGACAGCTACACAAATCCGACTTGAGTCTGTCTGTCTCTGCCTGTTGTCACCTACTCTTGGTGCTTTGAGCATGACGACAGGCCAATGATTGTCAGCACCAGGGTCTTTCTTCTCTGTCTTTAGGATCACATGTCCCAGGTGCCCTCTGTCCAGTGCCCATGTGTCCTGCTGCTGCCTGGCTGGGACCCTGAGATGTGAGATGCTGAGCTGCACTGTGGAGTCAGCAGAGCCTCCTGTTAGATTTAGGTGAGTGTTGGACAGATTATTTGATGATTAATAGTCATTTGAATCCAAGAGTGTGTGAAAGAGACTCACTGCCTGTTGTCCATGTGAGAAACTTGTCTCTGTTTACAGCAGACTTTTGTAACTGAGAGACCTCAGAGGAAAGCGCAGAATCAGGAATCCACAGGGGTCCCTGAGGGAAACTGTGACCTGAAGAGAAAACCAGCAAGGAAACAGCCCAAACCACCCACTGCACCTGCTCCTGGGAGGGTCCTTGTGTTCAGAAACCCTGAGCTCCCTGGTGGCCACAGCCCCTCCTGCAGGGAGGTTTGTGTGTGGCTCACGCTGACCTCCCCTCACTGTGTGTTGCACAGAAATACACCGCCGAGTCCTCAGATTTTAGGCTGTTCATTTGCAGATACAGGGTGTTCTTGGCGTTGTCTCTGGAGATGGTGAATCGGCCCTTCACAGAGGCTGCATAGTATGTGCTACCTCCATCAGTATTAATGCCTGAGACCCACTCCAGCCCCTTCCCTGGAGGCTGGCGGACCCAGCTCATCCAGGTGCTACTGAAGGTGAATCCAGAGGCTGCACAGGACAGTCTCAGAGACCCCCCAGGCTTCACCACGGCTCCCCCAGACTCCACCAGCTGCACCTCACCCTGGACACCTGCAAACACAAAAACGTCCTGGTCAGGAAACTCTCACACATCCACTGTTTCTCTCACTCATGTCCACTCACACACTCGGTGTCTCTTGTTGTCCATAAATTACCTCTTAAAATAGCAACAAGGAAAACCCAGCTGAGCCCAAGCCCCATGGTGAGTGGTTTGTGTTCTGTCCTGATCAGGGAATGAGAACAGCTGGGGATCCCAGGGCTGGGCTCCTGTCCCAGAGCTGCAGGCCCGGGGCTGGGCTGGTTTTTATGACCAGAGAGGGCCTTATTTGCATGGCTTCCTACTATATAGGGACCCCAGGGTTTAACCTACAGAGAAGGCAGTGTCTTCGTGCGGGTGAGAGTGTCCTCTGGCCTTGGGATGGCCATGAAAGATTTAATTATCTAAATACAGAATCATAAGGTTTCATCCAACCCAACAGACAGTACCTGGTACCAGTGAGCCCAGGATTTGGCCTGTGCTCCTCCACACTGGCCACGACTGCTCCCATAGGCCAATTCCAAGGCAGAACGGGACCTGCCCAGTGAGGGTGCAATACCCCTGTATTTAACAAGAGCAGGAATGAAAGTCTGTATTCTGGTGCCATCCAGACTTCAGGGCTGGTGACAAGCCCCTTCCTGGGATAGAGACCTGAAGCTGCAAGTCTTGTAAATTGGACTCCGTGTACGTGGTGTGTTGGTGCCCTTGGCCTTGAGTATCTCTAGCTCCCTGACCTTCAAGGAGACAAACAAGACTGAGTGTTGAGAAGATGCTTTTGTATCCTGAGGATCCAGAGACACTAGGAAATTAGAGAGATTCATGGAGCTGATGGGGTCCTCTGGGTTTCCAACAACTAGAAGGACATTTACAGGGGGCCTCTCTGCAGACACTAATGAAAAATATTAAAGTCATGAAATAAATAATTAGTGAAATAAATATAAGCCAGGGCACCTATGACCAGTGTGATTGTGTGAATTTAACATGAGTTACTCATGTATGAGATGGAGACCTTTGCAGTTAAAATTCACCAATGCCATGATGATTGGAGTGAAACTGATCCCATGGTCTGTATTTTGGCAACTTCAGTTATTACCATTTAGATTGTTTATTGTAAAAAGGGGACAGCTCTACATTTCCAAAGCATTTGGATAACTGTTTTGTAGCATCTGCATGCAAGAAAAGCGTATTAAAGTATATTTTCAGAGTATGGACACAGACATGACAGTAACCCCCTTTCTCGTGTGGGACATGAGCTCCGTGGATCCTGAGCACTCAGGGGTCCTGAGAGCATGTTTTCATCCAAGGCCTACAGAGGTTTAGAGACCCCTCCTTATCCAGGTGCCTGTTGAGTCCATTCCAGGAGGAGCACTATGGACCCTGCTGTTCACAGGACGTCCCCTCTGAGTTATTTCCATCCACTGGCCCCTCCCGCTGCTCCTTGGCCATCAATCTGCAGGGTTCTCTGGTGCATCCCAGGTGAGCCCTGTGTCTCTCCTGTGGCTACGACCCTATTACAAGAGCCTGGGACAGAATCTCCTTTCCAATTTAGCGACTGTCAGAAGAGATTTGCTGTAGTAACAGAGAGAACACAGTGAACCGGGCTTCAGACTCAATAATCCACAGGCAGCAAACAGGCTGTGGAACGTGCTCTGCTCCAAGCCCTGCACCTTCAGGAGGGGGTATCTGAGAGCAGAGCCCAAGCCCCGGGGTTGGGTCCTGAGCCTCAGGAGGCTGTTTCCAGGCCTGTGTGGAGTGGAGGTCGCTCAGGGAGATGTCTTGGCCTTGAGCTGAGGCCCCTGCATGGTTCTGTGGTTATTTTCTTCTCACTGCCCACATGTGGTCAGTATTGTGCTCTGAGACCTAGAATCCTTTTCTTTGCCTGGTCGGGCGATAGCCTCTGGTCTCCCCGCATGTTTTCTGGGTGTTAAGGGGCAGAAGTAGCCAGGCCCTATCTTTTGATGGGTGATGCTGACATGTCAGGGTTCATCCCTCTTGCTTCCCCTGCACATGTGTGAAATGTGAAGAGAAAGTGGAGAGACCCCTTGTGTCCTGCAGGTGGGACCTTGAAACCACACAAGACCCTCCTGTGAGCAGGACCCTCACTGTTCACAATCCTGACCCACCGTGAAAACCTGAACCAGTGTCCTCCCCTGGCCGATCCAACCATTTCCGACCTGCTGAGCAGCCTGTACTCTCTCAGCAGCACCCCCATGAACTGACAAACCTTTGACTCGTCCCTCTGTGTATGTGACGTCATCAGCCTAGACAACCACTCCCCAGGAGTGTGGGTCCCTCTGCCTCTGCCTGGTGTCACCTACTCTTGGTGGTGTGAGCCTGAGGTCAAGTCAACGACCGTCACCTTCACGCTCTTTCTTCTCTAGCTTTGGGGTCACATGCTTCTGGTGCCTGCTGTCCAGCCGCCACGTGTCCAGCTGCTGGCTGAGACCCTGAGGTGTGCAGAGCTGAGCTGCACTGTGGAGTCAGCAGAGCCCCCTGTTGGATTTAGGTGACAGTGGTCAGAAGGTTTGATGACTGTCATTTGAGTCCAAGAGTGTCTGAAAGAGACTCTGCCTGTTGTCCACGTGAGAAAGTAGTCTTTGTTTAAAACAGACTTTTCTAACTAAGAGACCTCAGAGGAAAGTGCAGAATCAGGAATATACAGAGGTTCCTGAGGGAAACAGTGACCTGTAGAGGAAACCAGCCAGGAAACAGCCAAAACCTCCCACTGCACCTGCGGCTGGAGGGTCCTTGTGTTCGGGGACCCTGAGCACCCTGGTGGCTTCAGCCTCTCCAGCAGGGAGGTTTGTGTGTGGCTCACACTGACCTCCCCTCACTGTGTCCCTCGCACAGAAATACACAGCCGAGTCCTCAGATTTCAGGCTGTTCAGTGTTAAATAAACTTGGCTCCTGGAGTTGTCCTTGGTGATGCCGAGTCTGGATTTTAGGGTCGGGTTATAGTTTGTGTTTCCACTGCCCAAAATTTCTCCAACCCACTCCAGGCCCTTTCCTGGAGCCTGGCGGGCCCAGTGCACACTATTGGTCATTAAAGAGAATCCAGAGACTGTGCAGGTGAGGGAGAGGGTCTGCGAGGGCTTCAGCAGTACTGGGCCCGACTCCTGCAGCTGCACCTGGAACAGGACACCTGGGGACAAAGAAGATAAGTCCCTGTCAGTCACGTGCAGTCACAACCCCCCCTAAGATGCTGCCTGACATCTGAGACCCTCACCTTGGGGGCTGTCACCAGGCACAGGAGGAGACCCAGTAGGCTCATCTTCTTCTAGACCAAGGCCCTGCTTTCCCCAGAGACCTCAGCCCTGTGTGAGGAGAGAGCTGTGAGCCCCACAGCCCAGGAGGGATTTACCCTGGAGCCTGAAGGGACATTTGCACGTGGGGCAGTCTTTTCCTTATAAGTGGAGGGACTGAGGTCAGGCTGCCCTGGTCATTCTGGGACCCTTGGGGGCATCTCTCCCCTTGACCTCATTGAGCACCTAAGTGAGGGTTAGGGGGTTACCTAGTACGGGAGGCACATTGGAATTAGGTCAAAGGATGGACTCACCTCTCTGAACATTAGAAGAAATGATGGAGTAGATGAGCAGGTTGCTCCTAAAGTTCCAGAAACCCCACTTGCTAACGAACACACAACTGTGAAATGTGTGCTATAAAATTACCTATATTTTTATAAACATAACTTATATATACAAATGATGTCTACCTTGATATGAAAATCAAAAAATAAAGGACAGTTGTTTTTTAGGACCTTTTAAGTTAATTCATGATATTATTTGATTTCAGGAACTAAATCCCAACAAGAGGACTGTAGGAGACCCTTTATTCTTTCTTTAATAATAATTTTAAAGAGAGGGGAAGGTAGAGACTGAAACATTGATGTCAGAGAGAAACATCAATCTGTTGCCCCTGGCATGTGCCTCAGCTGGGGCCAATCTTGTCATCTGGGCATGTGGCCTGACTAGGAGTTGAAACCATGACCCTTGGTGCACAGGGTGAAGCCCCAACCATCTGAGCCAAGTGATGTTGGAAATTCTGTATTTGTGTCCACAGCCTCCTGCTCACATTCTTCCTTTATACAAGTCCTGGACCTACTCTAGAGACCCCACTAGTTACATCAGAAATTGTCAAAGTTTTAAATGGAGAAGAGACAGGAAATGAAAACAGTGACTCTGAATGTGTACAACTATATGTTACATCCCTGTGTTAAATGATTATGGAAGGAGAGGGTCGTCTTTTCTCAGTCTAATGTTGTCAGTTTTGTTGGGGTTCAGAGGGAGGTTACTGATGATGGTTCCCAGCTTAGATTTTCTAAGAGGAAAGGGAACTTCAACCCTGACTGGAAACCCTCCTTCCCAGCCTCCCACTGTCATTTCCCTGAGGACGGTCACTGTGCTCAGAGGTGCTGGGCTCTCCCCAGAACATTCACGTCCTTAATGTAATGAACACATTCTCCCATCCGACACATAATATGGAAATGCACTCTCTGTGCAGGCTTGTCACTTAATGTCCTTGAAGGAACATTCGTGACACAAATGTTTTTACTTTTATTCAAGTTCAATTCATCACTATTTTCTTTCATGGGTCATATTTTGGGTGTTTTTACAGCAACCACCTGAGACAGTGCTGAGCCCCCACTGTCCAGGCTGATTTTCTGCAGGAGCCACAGGGACTGGCGCAGGTTCTGGCACCAGAGTGGAGGCTGCTGGGAAACTCCCCATAGATCTGGACATGACTTTGAAGCTGGGTTAGGGGAGGATGCTGGACTTGTTTTGATCACACGACAGAAATATGTCCGATTCTCATGGACAGAGTGTTACTGGACCTGTGGGTTTAGAACCACTTCCAAAGAAGACCCAGAAGGAAGCCCAGGACAGGGTGGAATCAGCTTATATCATCCCAGGAAATCCCTGAGTAATTGTGAACAGGAGCCGCTTAGAAATAGAGACGTTACCAATGCTGTTGAAAGTATTATAGGTGTCCCATTCCCCCCCCCCATTTACCCCCTCCACTTCGCTGCCACTCTCTCCCCAGGCCTTCACCCTGTTGTTAACTGTGTCCATGGGTTATGCATATATGCTTCTAACTTCTTTGATTACTCTCTTCCCACCCTCCACCCATCTTCCCTCCTTCCTCTGAAATAGGATCATTTGTTGCATGTGTTAATGTCTCTGGATCTTTTAGTTCATCAGTTTCTTTTGTTCATTAGCTTCTTCTTAAAGAAGACCCTTCAACAATTCCTGTAGTGCTGGTCTGGTGGTGATGAACTCCTTTAGCTTTTTCTTATAGGTGAAGCTCTTTATCTGACCTTCAATCCTAAATGATAGCTTTGCTGGGTAGAGCAATCTTGGTTGTAGTTCCATGTTTTTCATCACTTTGAATATTTCTTGGCACTCCCTTCTGGCCTGCAAGGTTTCTGTTGAGAAATCAGCTGACAGTCGTATGGGTGCTCCCTTGCAGGTAACTAATTGCTTTCCTCTTGCTGCTTTTAAGAGTCTCTCTTTGTCTTTAACCTTTGGCATTTTAATTAGGATGAGTCTTGCTGTGGGCCTCTTTGGGTTCCTCTTGTTTAGGACCCTCTGTGCTTCCTGGACTTGTAAGTGTATTTCTTTCCCCAGGTAGGGAAAGTTTGCTGTCATTATTTTTTCAAATAGGTTTTCAATTTCTTGCTCTGTTTCCTCTCCTTCTGGCACCTGAATAATACGAATGTTGGGCTTTTTGAAGTTGACCCAGAGACTCCTTATACTATATTCACATTTCTAGATATTTTTTTCTTTTTGCTCTTCTGGGTGGGTGTTTTCTGTTTCCTCATGTTCCAAATAGCTGATTGGATTCTCATCGTCCTCTACTCTACTGTTGATTCCCTGTAGATTATTCTTCATTTCAGTTCCTGTAGCCTTCATTTCAAATTGGTGCTTTATCATGTCACTGATTTTCTCAATTGTTTTCGTAATAATATGCTTGAGCATCCTTATAAACAAAATTCTGAACTCTGTGTCTGTTAGCTTGCTTGGATCTATTTCATTTAGTTCCTCTTCTAGAGATTTCTTCTGTTCTTTCCTTTGTGACATGTTTCTTTGCCTCCACATTTTGGCTACTTCTGGGTGTTTGTTTCTATGTATTAGGTAGAGCTGCTGTTTCCTGGGATTGGTAAAGTGGCTTTGTGTAGTAGGTGTCCTGTAGGGCCCAGTGGCTCAGCCTACCCAGTTACCTGAGCTGGGCCTCCTGGTGCTGCCCTGTGTGGGTTGTGTGCACTGTCCTGTCGTAGTTGAGCCTTGGTTGCTGTTGGTGTCACTGTGAGGTACTGACCCCCAGCCAATCGGCTGTGAGGACCAGCTGCAACTGCAGCCAAAGAGCTGCTGGATGGAGACACTCCTAGGGAGCAGGATTACTTCAGTGAGGCTTTGGTGTTCACCAAGTGCGTCCCTTGAGTGCGTCACTCGTGAATGTGGTAGTGTTGTAATCCAGTGTGGTTGAGTCTGACCACTGGGTGCACTGTCTTTGAGGCCTACTGGGAGGTGCAATGTCAGCCTCTGTCAGTGCCTTGCCCAGGGCCACCCAGCATGAGCTACACAGCAGTCCCTAGATGGCTGGTGCTTGTGCTGGGCTTAGAGGTGTCCAGCTGAGGCCAAGCTGTGAACCAATGCAGACTGCCACTAGTTCCAGGCCTGGGGCCACTTACCAAAGATGTATGGAACACGCTGCTGCTTGTTTTAGAGATTTTAGGAAAGTCTTAAGCATGATATTCGAGAGGTCACTTGCATAGAAAAGCCACTGTAAATGGCCTGGATGAACCTGCAGGTTGGGAAGGGCCCGGCATCTGGCAATCACGGGGTGGGGAGAAAGGTGTGAGTCAGGTGCTGGTGATTCACATGTGGCACCTGCCTGCTGGCTGTGTTCGAGGAGGGCTTGGCAAAGGAGCCATGGTCTCTGCAGCTCTTTTGCCTGGAAGAAAGCTGCCCTTCCACCTCTTGCCCCAACTTCAGGCACGTTAGTTCCTTCCCAAGTGTCCCAGGTTCCTTTCAGGCTCCTGCCTGGCTCTGGGCTCAGAGGAAGAGGGTCTGAGTGAGTCCATGCATGGGGCCTTTAAGAGGAGCTGTGGGGCTCTTGCAGCCTCTGTGATCCTCAGGCACAGTCCCCGCTGGTTTCACAGCCCGGAGTTGTGGGGCCATCTCTTCCCTGTCCTGGAGCCCTGGACTGGAGGCCTGCTGAGGGGCTGGGACCCCGCACTCCTCCAGCAACCTCTGCCACCAAGATGTCCCTCCTGGGTTTAAACCACTGCACCCAGTGTGGGCTTGCAGTCAAGTCTCTGCTATTGGGTCCGGATCCCCGCTTCCTCCCAGGTGCCCCTCCTCCCAGTATTAATGCTTTTTTGGTCCCTTGGTTGTAGGGCTTTTGTTCAGCTAGATTTCAGGAGGTTCTGAGTGATGATTTTTCTGTATTTTAGTTGTGATTTTGATGTAATTGTGGGAGGTGGCATTTACCTTGGTCACTTACTCTGCCACCTTGCTTCCTCTCCTCATGATTTTTAAATCTTTGTTTTTCTGCTTCTGTGATTTTATGTTTTTTTCTACCTTTTCATTCGAATTCCTGATTCAATCCTCTGCTGCATCCAACCTACTTTTATTCCTTCCAGTGTTTTTGTTTTTATAAATCCTTCCATGAAGTTATTTTCTCCATTTCTTTTCAGAGGCCGTGGAAGAGAGAGAGAGGGAGAGAGAGAGGGAAACATCCATGTGAAAGACACACAGCAATTGGTTGCCTCCCACAGACACCCCGACCTGGATCGAGACTGCAGCTCAGGTGGAAGCCCTTGGCGGGGGGTCCACCAGAGACCCTTCATTCCATGGGCAGAGGGAAGCCCTACAGCATTTCACAGCTGGGTGCTATGTGGGTGCCTAGTCTCAGCTCTGGTGCACTGGGCTGTGGCATATTTTTGGGTCATGGTTCCAGACCTCTCAGGGGGAACCTCTGTCCTAATATATCGTTGGTCACCGCAGCCTGTCGCCCATGGGTGCAGGGCCAGCCCCTTTCGCCTGTCAGGACTTCCTTCCAGTCCTGTAGTGGCTCCTGCTCCCAGACCTTGGTTAAAAGTCTCCTCTTCAGAGAGCCTTTAGTTGGTAATTCAGGGTGATTGATCCCCATTCTGTGGTAATTTCCACTTGGTTCCAGGAGCAGCTGAGACTAAGATCCACCTACTGCTCCATCACCTTGACCCCCCCCCCTCTGCCTTTTAGTTCCTAAAAAAGGAAATGCCCCTGTGGTTCCTGTGACAACATCACTGCTAATAGAGTAAAGCTGTTACTGCAGACCCGTCGGGGGTAGGCTCAGAGCCACGGGTCTGGAGGCTCTGGAGAGACTGTTGTGCGGACAAGAAGCACTGAGCCCTGGGAGGAAACAGCCAGAAACTCCACCTGCAGCTGCTCCTGAAGCTGAGACAGAGTCTGAGGCCATGAGCGCCCCCTGGTGTCCTGGGGGCCCCCTGCAGCCCAGCCTCCTGTCTCCTGCAGGGAGGTTTGTGTCTGGCTCACACTGACCTCCCCTCACTGTGTCTCATGCACAGAAATACGCGGCTGAGTCCTCAGATTTCAGGCTGTTCATTTACAGATACAACGTGTTCTTGGCATTGTCTCTGGAGATGGTGAATCGGCCCTTCACAGAGTCTGCATAGGATGTGCTACTTCCACCAGGATTAATGTACGAGACCCACTCCAGCCCCTTCCCTGGAGCTTGGAGGATCCAGCTCATATCCCTGCTACTAAAGGTGAATCCAGAGGCTGCACAGGAGAGTCTCATAGACCCCCCAGGCTTCACCACGGCTCCCCCAGACTCCACCAGCTGCACCTCACCCTGGACACCTGCAAACACAAAGAATTTCTGGTCAGGAAACTCACACGTCCACTCTTTCTCTCACTCATGTCCACTCACACTCTCAGTGTCTCTTGTTCTCCATAAATTACCTCTTAAAATAGCAACAAGGAAAACCCAGCTGAGCCCAAGCCCCATGGTGAGTGGTCTGTGTTCAGTCCTGATCAGGGAATGAGAACAGCTGTGGATCCCGAGGCTGGGTTCCTGTCCCAGAGCTGCAGGGTCGGGGCTGGGCTGGTTTTTATGACCAGAGGGGCCTTATTTGCACGTCATCTTGCTATGTAGGGACTCTTGGGTTGGACACTGACATGAAGGACATTGTCTAAGAGTGTGACATGTCCAATTGTGCATGTCTGCTAAGAACTAGGGCCCACATCTGGGCCTGTGCAATTCTCACTGCACTTAGCTGCTTCCAGAGACCTGTACAAATTCCCAGGAAAGAAAATTGTCATAAAGAGAGTGGAGAATAGTTTAAAATGAGAGATGCTTTTCAGATTCAACAGTAATGACATAGGAGAAATCAACCATCACAGCCAGAGGAAGAAGTGAAAGTTCAGGGTGTTGATGTTCAAGGGAAGGGAAGCCCCATCTGACACTATTTCCCTCAAAGTGTTCAGAGGATGAATCAAGACCAGATTGTGAACCCAGAGCCGGTGGACAAGTGCTGGGGAGAGTGGAGGGTCTGTGTGGGCCCCTGGGACACAGAAGCATGAACCCTAGAGACACAGGCAAAACCTCCGGGCCATGACCTTCAGGGGTCGGTGCTGACTGCGTAGCAGCTGCACTGCCTCATGTGCTGTGTTTCTCCTCTGGACCCTGATGGGAACCAGTTTTTTTCCCTGGGGATGGAGAAGTAGCTTTGTCATGACAGGTGTGTTTTGGGTGAAGATGTGGGTAATGATTTGTGAGCAATGAGAATGTTAGTACTGGAAGCCTTTGTGTCTGCATGGGACCCGGAGAGCCCTGTCTCCATGTCCCCACATGATGGGAGGGAACTGGAACAGGGGCCTGACTCAGGGCAACACTGTGGGAAGCCACCTGGGATCACGAATGGGGGACGTAACCCAGACTGAGGACACACCACCCAGGGTTCCTGCTCCATTCGGCTCTGACTCTCCTTGTTGTGTGATGGGTTCAAGTTTCCTCTCCTCACTTTCCTCTGAAATAGCCCCACACGTTCCCTAGAGTCATGAGACACTGTGGGGAGTGTGCAGGGCACCAGCCCCGTGTGTGCTGACCTCATAGCTCCCATCTCTCCTGGGCTCACTCTCTAGTTCTGTGAATCTCCTGGTGCCGTCTCCAGGGTTTTCTATATAGAAGATCATGACGTCTGTGTACTGATAGGAAGAGATATTTTGTTCTGCTCCTCTCTGATTTAGACACTTTCTATTCTACTTTTTTAAAAATCTAATTATTCTGACAACGATGTGCTGTTTCTGGAATAGAAGCAGTTACTGGGGTGCCCAAGACTTGCTTTGGAATTTTCTCTGTGTAGCACAATTGCCGGAGCCCACTGGCAGAGTCTAACGGTCCTGAGGAAGGGGTGAGGATGAAGAAAAGACAGACACAAAAAAGATGGGATCGGGAGGGCTGCAGCTCGTGACTCCTGCCAGCTGCCAGCCCCGAGTTTATTTCCCAGCTCAGTTTATACAGACACTGTTGATTATGCTAAATAGCACCCCGCCCTGCATTCCTTTACCTTGCCCGTATGAATGCTCTTAAGAGTAAATATCTTGCCTCCAGCAGGAGCTCAGATCTTATTAACTATCTTTGTCTGGGCTTCTAATGGGAACTTTTGGGGAGGATTGTCCTAGGCTAGGTATGTGGCTTGACTGCCCTTTGATCCTTCAGGCTGGGACAGCATCCTGATAGGCCTTTCTGGAATACATGGCCACAAGCTAAATCGGTATCCCCTTGGTGCCACAAGGACCGGGTCAGGAAGCAGTAGGGCACATCTGCAGCTCACCCAGGCAGCTCCTCCGTGCCTGGGGCCACAGGGCTCCCCACACACAATGCTAACTGTTTTCTTTTCCAATGTACCATTTACTATACGGAGGTTCCTCACTTCTCTATGTAACACATTGAGAATTTTGATCATAAAGAGGTTTTAATATAGTCCATTGCCATTTATTTATATGCTGATACAGTTAGTCCTTCATGCTGGGGATGAGCTGTGGCACATTTACTGGTTCCAGGGGCTGCACCGTCCTTGCCTTCCTGGAGGATGACGCACTGATCATGGTGAATGACCCGCCAAAGGGCTGTTGAGTTTCCTAGTATCATTGAGGATTTTTGCATTTATGCTCATCAGGGACATGGCTTGTCATTTTTTGATTGCTCTTATTTGGCTTTGGCAGGAGTGTAGTGGTCACCTCAATAAAATAATTAGAAAGACTTTTGTCTTCTTGAAAGTCTTGGACGTGTTTGAGAAGAACTGACTGAGACAATACTATTTGTTCTGTGAAATTTGGCTAGAATTTACTCTTGTATACACTTGAACATGGGATTTTCTTGTTGACAGGTTTAGATTAATACTTCAATTGTTTAAATAAATATGAACCCATCTAGGAATGTCAGGGGCAAATTCTTAATTTAAACACCAAATTATGGACTGAGAAATACAACTGTTGATCTTCACAGGGTGTGGACAGGGCATTGTAATTCCCACATGGACACACCTGGACTGAGCAGTGAAACCCTAACAGGTGTCCTAAGTCTGGACGCCTCAGGTCGACCTGAGCAACATGAACTGACTTGGGAACCAATAGAGGTCCCCGCCTAGGGAAAGACCTGCCTCTGTGAACTGCAGCCAGGGGCTGGTCTCTGCAGGCTCTGAGGTGGGCAGGACCAGCTGCTACCTGAGACTCAGCAAATGCATGTCTGCTCTTCCCCCTGAAGTTGGAGGGATTTTCTGAAGAGGGGACAAAGTCATTCCCCTCAAGATTTCTGGGCATTAAGGGAACATGCTGGACATGGGAACAAGTGTTCTCAGCACATTTAACAATTCCTCCTGTGAGAGGCAACAGTCAGACAGAACACCCACAGAGTTAAGGGACAATGTATTTGGGTCCAAGGAGGAAATTACAGTTGTTTGCAGACCACATGCTTATTTTATAAACCATCCAAGAGAATAAACTAAAATCAAACTTTCTTACAGAGATTTCAGTAAATGACATAGTCTTCAGAATGCACCTCCCTGGCCTCCATCTCCAGGGAGCACAGAGAACATGTCCCAGCTGCTGGTCTCTGAATTCCAAGGTGGTTTGTGCTGCAGACACAGCTGTGCCCGACCCCCAGACCATGTCTGAGCTTGAAAGTGACACTAAGGCAGGGCCATGGCTGGGAGACCCAGGCGTCATTTGAAGGGAACACAGAGTGAAGAAATCTGTGACCCATTTGTTGGGAGGTCGAGAAATGCAGGGAGCTTAAGGCAAGTCCCACTTTTTGTGGACCGACTTTGATTGTGGGCTGACGGCTTCCACAGGTTCACCAACCCTTCTGCAGTTTTCTCTCCCACAAGTGATACAATCCTTTTCTGCACGTGAGAATGTTTCTACTAAACTAATAACTATTTTAAATGCAGACCCATTGGGGGTAGGCACAAAGCACAGGTCTGGAGACCCTGGAGAGACTGTTGTGTGGAGAGGAACCCCTGAGCCCTGGGAGGAAACAGCCAGAAACTCCACCTGCAGCTGCTCCTGAAGCTGAGACAGAGTCTGAGGCTGTGAGCGCCCCTGGTGTCCTGGGGGTCCCCTGCAGCCCAGCCTCCTGTCTCCTGCAGGGAGGTTCGTGTTTGGCTCACACTGAACTCCCCTCACTCTGTCTCTCGAACAGAAATACACGCCTGAGTCCTCAGGTTTCAGGTTGTTCATTTGCAGATACAGCGTGTTCTTGGCGTTGTCTATGGAGGTGGTGAATCGGCCCTTCACAGAGTCTGCATAGCATGTGCTACTTCCATCAGGATAAATTAGACAGAACCACTCCAACCCCTTCCCTGGAGTCTGGCGGACCCAGCTCATGGCATAGCTACTGAAGGTGAATCCAGAGGCTGCACAGGAGAGTCTCAGAGGACCCCCAAGCTTCACCACGGCTCCCCCAGACTCCACCAGGTGCACCTCACCCTGGACACCTGCAAACACAAAGACGTCCTGGTCAGGAAACTCTCACACGTCCACTGTCTCTCTCACTCATGTCCACTCCCACACTCAGTGTCTCTTGTTCTCCATAAATTACCTCTTAAAATAGCAACAAGGGAAACCCAGCTGAGCCCAAGCCCTGTGGTGAGTGGTCTGTGTTCAGTCCTGATCAGGGAATGAGAACAGCTGTGGATCCCGGGGCTGGGCTCCTGTCCCAGAGCTTCAGGGTCGAAGCTGGGCTGGTTTCTATGACCAGAGGGGACCCTATAAGCATGTCTTGCTACTCTATAGGAGGTCTGACTTGTACTTAGTGTGAGGTCATTTCTTCAGGGCAGGTGAGAGAGCCCTGTGCCATTTGGTGGCCTTGGGAACATTTCTATCACTAAATCCAGAATTTTAGGGAGATTTGGGCCTTACTGAGGAGAACAATCTCAAAACAGTGACCCACCATCAGGGCTCTGATCTTCTCCACTGTCTCCCTTTGCTCCCCTGAACCAGCATCAGGACAGAGGAAGGCCTACCCAGTGAGGTTGCAGACCCCCTTGAATGTAATGAGAGCCTCAGTGAGCCCCTGTATTCTAGTGTTACCCACACTTCAGGTTTGTATCCAGCTGTGGCCTCAGAGTCCTCAACACAATGGAGAACGTTGTGTAACACCTGTGAGGTGGTTGTAGGTCAGCTAAGGTGAGTCCGTTCACTGAGATCTGGGAGGTACAACTGAAGTCTCTGTTGGGCACAGAAGTCTATCAAGTGACACAAGAAATCTGAGTGATGCGGGAAATCTGAGTGGCACAGGATGACAGGACCCCTGCTCTTGATACTATTGTCCCTCAACAGTCCCCAGGTTCACTGACCTTAGAATCATTCCCCTGGGATCTCATGTCAGGAATCAGACAACATCCTATTGGGGAGTAGTTATAACAGACACTCGCCCGTAGCAATAGCACACCCATGAATAACAGGGTCGGAGCTGGTCAGCAGTGACCTCTCCCTCTCCCTGGGAGGTGGGGCCTGAATTAGGTGGCTTCCCTTTCAATGGCTGGAGGGGAGCCCATGGTATGGCCACGGTGACAGGTGGGTGTCTTGTCAGATCCACATCAGCTCAGGTCCTGGATGAGAGGCTGGGTCAGCCTCTGGGGCCCAACCTCAGGATGCCCAGATATGAAGGGAGATGACACTGGAGGCACTAGAGCAGCATTAGATGGACCACTGAGTGATGGTCACTGAGCTCTGACCTCCTGACCTCTGACCCAGCAGAGCAGTCTTCCTTGCCTGGGGCTGCAGGCTCACTGTGAATATTAATGCATTAAATTGGACCTCATAAAATGTTAATTAATTGAGAGTATAGCCAGTATGTTTAATTAGATTCCGCTCTTAGAAAATTTAGCATGAAATATACTCAAATAGCAATGATCACAGGAAAGTGCATGACAGAGATGCACAGGGGAGCTTCCTGAGAGAGCTAGCAGAAGTAATTAAGTCCAGAGGTTGCGCATGGTCAGTGGGGACAAGGCTGTCAGGAGGCTGTGCAGAGGGAGACAGAGCAGAGTGGGAACCATCTCTGGTGACCTGAGATTTGGTCTCTAATGGGACCTGGAGCGGGACTGACCATGTTCGTCTGAGACAATTTCCCGAGACCCAGGGTCACCCTCTCAGGTGGGAGAACTGGACTCTGCTCATTTGAAACACACCCTCCCTGCTTCCCCCAGCTTCTGAAGTGCCCTCTGAGCTGATGACATTTCCATCTGTTGATGGTTCCATGGGAGTGTTTCCAGCACGAAGTCTCCTTTCCATTTTCTGTGGGTCCATCCAGAAATTCTGGGCTCACATATATTCACTGTATCTCTAGGCTGTGCTCACCATACACATAGGTGTCTTTGGACTGAGCAGCTAATCCAAGATGTTCAAGGACGGTGGTCTCCAACAGTCACCCATGGGCTTGTCCATCAGGGTGATGTATATCTGCTAGGGCAACCCGGAGTATGGTGACACAAGTTGTGTTCTCTCCATGAGTCACCCAGCTGCATATTTCATTAGGGTCCCATATGTGAATCATTCATTTCTTACGGGGAACAGGGAAAACCCCTCCCTGGAGGAGACATGGTGGTGGTGTGTCTGTCAGAGGGGCCAGCATTTGATTGACCAGGGCCCCTGTGTCTGTCCATCACCATCACCACCATCACCACCATCACCACCATCACCACCATCATCACCATCACCACCATCATCACCATCACAACCATCACCATCACCACCATCATCACCATCACCACGATCATCACCATCATCACCATCACCATCATCACCATCACCATCATCATCACCATCATCACCATCACAACCATCACTATCACCACCATCATCACCACCATCATCATCACCATCACCACCATCATCAGCATCATCACCATCACCATCATCATCACCATCACCACCATCACCATCACCACCATTATCACCATCATCACCATCACCATCATCACCATCACCATCATCATCATCACCATCATAACAATCATCATCATCATCACCATCATCATCACCATGACCATCACCATCATCACCATCACCACCATCATCACCATCATCACCATCACCACCATAATCACCATCATCACCATCACCATTCTCACCATCCTCACCATCATCACCATCATATTTGCTTATTTATTATCATTTTTCTCATTTTAAAAGCATATTGTACACACATAATGAGCCATTATCTCTATTTCTGCTCATTTTTTATAATTGTTCAGTGAAATTTGTAGCCAGACTCTATTTTCCTTCTCATGTGACTGATGGCTCATTCCTGCCTCTTCTCCGTCTGCCCCACTTGGGAATCCGATAGGAAAGGTGGGGTCTCCTCTGTAGATGTCCTGGGGAGATGAAACCACACCAGCCCCTGGGATTAGATTTCCTCCCTCCCCACCACCTCGCTGAGATCAAAGTCCTGAGCCAGTCTCCTCTCCTGGCTCCACAGATCCCCTCTGACTTGTTGAAGGGCCTTCCCTGTCCTTCCCAGAGATTTCAACTCTGTACATGAAAAACTTCCTGTCCCTTGGTTGTGGGTTTGTCCACAGCCTATAGAGCTGTGCAAAGCCACCCTGAGTCATTGTCTCTTCCTAGTGTCACCCACTCTTGGAGCGGTGAGCATGACGACAGATCAATGACTGTCACCACGTGGGTCTTTCCTCTCTAGCTTTGGGGTCACATGTCTCAGGTGTCAAACCCCCACCTGTCCTACTGCTGCCTGGATGGGACCCTGAGCTGTGAGGGGCTGAGCTGCTCTGTGGAGTCAGCAGAGCCTCCTGTTAGATTTAGGTGACAATGGACAGAAGTTGTCCTGATTAATTTTCATTTAAGGAAAAGTGTTTCTGAAAAATACTTTATCTATGTTGTCCATCTGAGAAAGTTTTCTCTGGTTACAACAGACCTTTCTAAATGACAGACCGCAGAGGAAAGTGCAGAATCAGGAATCCACAGAGGTTCCCTGAGGGAAACTGTGACCTGAAGAGGAAACCAGCCAGGAAACAGCCCAAACCGTCCTCTGCACCTGCTCCTGGGAGGGTCCTTGTGGTCAGGGCCCCTGAGCACCCCGGTGGCTTCAGCCCCTCCTGCAGGGAGGTTTGTGTCTGGCTCACACTGACCTCCCCTCACTGTGTGTCTTTTGCACAGAAATACACGGCCGAGTCCTCAGATTTCAGGCTGTTCATTTGCAGATACACCATGTTCTTGGCGTTGTCTCTGGAGATGGTGAATCGGCCCTTCACAGAGGCTGCATAGTATGTGCTACTTCCATCATAACTTATTACTGCCACCCACTCCAGCCCCTTCCCTGGAGCCTGGCGGACCCAGTGCATGTAGTAGCTACTGAAGGTGAATCCAGAGGCTGCACAGGAGAGTCTCAGAGACCCCTCAGGCTTCACCACGGCTCCTCCAGACTCCACCAGCTGCACCTCACCCTGGACACCTGCAAACACAAAGATGTCCTGGTCAGGAAACTCTCACACATCCACTGTTTCTCTCACTCATGTCCACTCACACACTCAGTGTCTCTTGTTCTCCATAAATTACCTCTTAAAATAGCAACAAGGAAAACCCAGCTGAGCCCAAGCCCCATGGTGAGTGGTCTGTGTTCAGTCCTGATCAGGGAATGAGAACAGCTGGGGATCCCGGGGCTGGGCTCCTGTCCCAAACCTGCAGGGTCGGGTCTGGGCTGGTTTTTATGAAGAGATGGGGCCCTATTTGCATGGCTTCCTACTATTAGGGACCCCGGGGTTTAACCTACAGAGAAGGCAGTGCCTCTGTGTGGGTGAGAGTGTCCTGTGGCCTTGGGATGGCCATGAAAGATTTAATTATCTAAATACAGAGTCATAAGGTTTCATTCAACCTAACAGACCATACCTGGTACCAGTGAGCCCAGGATCTGGCCTGTGCTCCTCCACACTGGCCACGACTTCTCCCATAAGCCAATTCCAAGGCAGAACGGGACCTGCCCAGTGAGGGTGCAATACCCCAAGTATTTAACAAGAGCATGAATGAAAGTCTGTATTCTGGTGTCATCCAGACTTCAGGGATGGTGACAAGCACCGTCCTGGGAAAGAGACCTCAGGCTGCAGGTCTTGTAAGATGGGCCTCCATGTACGTGGTGTGTTGGTGCCCTTGACACTCAGTATCTCTGGCTCCCTGACCTTCAAGGAGACCAACAAACCTGAGTGTTGAGAAGATGCTTTTCTATCCTGAGGACCCAGAGACACTGATAATTTAGAGAGATTCATGGATCTAATGGGTGGGCTCTGGGTTTGTAACAACCAGAAGGACATTTACAGGGATTCTCTCTGCAGACACTAATGAAAAACATTAAGGAAAATCATGAAATAAATAATTAGTGAAATAAGTATAAGCCAGGACACCTATGAGCAGTGTGATTGCTTGAATTTAATGTGAATTATTCATGTATGAGATGGAGACCTTTGCAGTTAAAATTCAGTCAATGCCATGGTGATTGGAGTGAAATTGTTCCCATGGCCTGTATTTTGGCAAGTTTGGTTATTACCATTTAGGGTGTTTATTGTAAAAAGAGGACAGTTCTACATTTCCATAGCATTTGGGTAACTGTTTTGAAGCATCTGCATGCAAGAAAAGCACATTAAATTATATTTTCAGAGTATGGACATAAAAACTGAACACTGACATTCTTGTAACGCCCTTCCTTGTGTGGGAGATGAGCTCAGTGAATCCTGAGCACCCAGGGGTCCTGAGAGCACGTTTTCCTCCAAGGCCCACAGAGGTTTAGAGACCTCTCCACTCATTCAGCTGCCTGTCAGGTCCCTTCCAGCAGGAGCACCTTGGACCCTGTTGTTCACAGGACGTCCCCTCTGAGTTATTTCCATCCACTGGCCCCTCCCGCTGCTCCTTGGCGGTCAATCCACACAGGTCTCAGCTGCATCCCAGGTGAGCCCTATTTCTCTCCTGTGGCTATGACCCTATTGCAAGAGCCTTGGACAGAATCTCCTTTCCAATTTAGCGACTGTCAGAAGAGCTTTTCTGTAGTAACAGAGAGAACACAGTGAAAGGGGCTTCAGACTCAATACTCCACAGGCAGCAGACAGGCTGAGGGACGTGCTCTGCTCCAACCCCTGCACCTTCAGGAAGGGGATCCGAGAGTAGGGCCCAGGCCCCGGGTTGGGGTCTGAGCCCCAGAAGGCTGACCCCAGGCCCTGTGTGGAGTGGAGGTTGCTCAGGGGGATGTCACGGTTGTCTCAGGATGGTGATTTCTTCCTAAACTCCATTGATCTCCTGGGAATGGAAATGTCTCTAACTATCCTACGCCTGCTTCTCAGCTGTACTTTAGGGGGTAAGCTGCCGTCTAGTATCCCAGGTCTACAGGTGGAGAGAATATTTTCACAGGATGAATCCCCCCAAATTGCCACCCATACCTGACTTAGAGATGGGATTTTCAGACGATGATTTTAGGGGGGATTTAGGACCTGAGTTCAGGCTTTTATGACTCTGCATTTCGGGGGATGTAGGTTTGTGATGAAGGTAAGTGTCCTGAGGGATGGATGTGAGTCTGGGGAAGGTTGAGGGGAGCTGTGGTTGTCTGGCTCAGGCTAGGAGCCTGTGGAGGTTCTATGGAAAATGGGACCTTGTCAGGTTTAAATAATTTATAAATCGTGACTCTGGAGAAGATCCAGGAGCAAGTGTCCGAGGAAGAGGAAACCCCAGAGGACAACAGGGCCCAGGGATGCACCTGCACCTGCTCCTAGGCTGGATGTTCTTCCCTCTGTCTCCTGAGCACCCCCTGGTGTCCTGAGAGTCCCCTCCAGTCCAGCCCCCCACTTCCTCAGGATGTTTTGTGTCTGGCTCACACTGACATCCCCTCACTGTGTCCCTCGCACAGTAATACACGGCCGTGTCCTCGGCTATCAGGCTGTTCAGTGTTAAATAAACTTGGCTCTTGGAGTTTTCCTTGGTGATGCTGAGTCTGGATTTCAGGGTTGGATTGTAGTTTGTGCTTCCATCACCCCATATGGCTCCAACCCACTCCAGGCCTTTTCCTGGAGCCTGGCGGGCCCAGTGCACAGCATAGCTGGTTAGGGAGAACCCAGAGACCGTGCAGGTGAGGGAGAGGGTCTGCGAGGGCTTCACCAGTCCTGGGCCCGACTCCTGCAGCTGCACCTCGGACAGAACACCTGGGGACAAAGAACATAAGTCTCTGTCAGTCATGTGCAGTCACAACCCCCCATAGACCCATGTCTGACATCAGAGACCCTCACCTTGGGGGGCTGTCACCAGGCACAGGAGGAGACCCAGCAGGCTCATCTTCTTCTAGATCAAGTCCCTGCCTCCCCTAGAGACCTCAGCCCTGTGTGAGGAGAGAGCTGTGAGCCCCACAGCCCAGTAGGATTTACCCTGGAGCCTGAAGGGACATTTGCATGTGGGGCAGCCTTTTTCTTATAAGTGGAAGGACTGGGGTCATTGCACCATGTCCTTCTTGGTCCTGAGAACATTTCTTCCTCTCGACCCAATGCCATTGGTCAGTTATGGGAGAGTCCTTGGGTTATAAGGCTCTGTGGATCCAGGTGATTGGATGGGCCCATCTTTCAATGTTTAAAATTAGATGCTGGACTAGATGAATGGATCACACTCCTTTATTCTCATGGATCATTCGGTTTGTTAATAACATGGATGAACATTTTATACAAACTTCTTTAAAGGTCGAAATACACCCATTAAATAGACACAACCTTGCCATATTGGATAATCTTAATTTCATACAAAATAAAATTTTTATATCAGTTTTGATGTAAAAATAATTGGAAAGTAAATAACAGTCCTTTCCTTGACCTGGCTGACATCTCAGGTGACAGTGCAGCTTCCGCCTCTGTCTCAGTCCAGGGAACAGGCCACGCTGGTCAGGACCTGCCTCCCATGAGTCCAGAGCAGGTCATGCAGCAGAGGCAGGTCTCAGACTCTCCTTTCCCTCCTCTCTTCTCACCTCTCCCAGGGCAGTGCAGCCCCGCCCCACAGGTGAGCGCTCGGGAAGGTCTCTCAGGTCCTTGACCACAAAGAGGCTCTGAGGCTCTAAACTCATCCCCCAGAGAGACAAGGGCATTTACTCTGCACCAGCCTGGGCTCTGAGATGGGTGTGGACCACGTGACCTGCTCCTGGTCACAGAGGGTCATTGTGGAACCTGCCACCCCTGCCTTCACCTGAGACCCAGGGAGGAAGGTGTCTGGCGGCTGATTTGCTGGGAAGGGACTGTGAGCTAATGATGGCTCAGAATACAAATGGAGGGAAGGTCAAGAGCAAAGTGATTGTCTTTTCCTAAATCACTGAACTGAGTTTCATCTACTGAAGGAGATGTGAGGGGAGACGGCTTTGCACCTCCTAGAAGAGACCTGATCCTAGGTGTTAACCACAAGGTGGTGGTGAAATTCCAGAGTCGTCCCTGACTTCACACCTTACAGCTAAGGGACGATTTAGGTCTACACCTCTGAGGGCTGCTCCAGGCAGGACGTCTGACTCAGGACCCTCAGAATCCTCTAGAAGCTGCAATAGTGGAAGCAAAAGCTGACCCATGACCTTTGGTACAAGGAGAGGGTCTCAGACAGAAGAAACTCAGTCACTGTGAGAACAAGACCCCAAGACTCCTCGTTTGTTGTATCTGCTGGTGTATGTCCCTGGTTGCTGCCCACCCCAAATGCATGAACATCTCCCTGCCCTTATTATTGCAATAGTTAGGTGGACACAGGGCTTTACCCCAGGCTTGGATGCTGGACATCTGACAGCTTTCAGGGTTCACCCTGTTTCTTCCACCTCAGCCCCCATCTGGACACCCTGAAAAGAAAGCCTGGTGATCTCTCCTCTGCTCCTGGAGGAGAGTCAATCCACACAAGCCCCTGCTCCACACAAGGACCCCACCAGGCCTCACTCCCTGACACAGCACACCCTGAGCCAGTCCCCTTTCCTGCTCTCTGAGGACATTGCTCCTGGTTGATGGCCCTGCCGGGATCTCCAGAGTTCTATATTATGTCGAAACTCAGGGTCCTCTTGTCCCCTGGTGACTGTAGCATCATCACACTCATCGTCTGAAGCCACTATGTGTGGGAGGCCCTCCTGGTGTGCAGAGAGCCCACGGCATTGTCACTGTGTGCAGGGAGCTGGGACTATGACCCCCAAGGCCTGTCACCTTCTTTGAGAATGACCAGCTGTTTGGTGCTGAGTCTTCTGTTCTGTGTCCCGACCAGGACTCTGGACAAGATCGAGGAGAAAATGTCAGAAGCAGAGAAAGCTGCTGAGTCGACAGGGACCCAGGACTTCCCTTCCCCTGCACCTGCTCCTGGGCTGGGTGCTCTGATCTCTGTCCCCTGAGCGCCCCCTGGTGTCCTCAAAACTCTTGCACCCCGGCCCCCCTCACTCCCTCAGGGAGGTTGGTGTCTGGCTCTCGCTGACCTCCCCTCACTCTGTCCCTCACACAGTGTTACAGGGGAAGGTAGGGCCGCTCGTAGTTGTCCCCGAGACCCGTCCCACCACCTTCGCTTTTCTGGATTTGTTCTTCTTACTCTTCTGGGTGGGTGTTTTCTGGTTCCTCATGTTCCAAATTGCTGATGGGATTCCCAGTGTCCTCTGCTCTGCCCCCAATTCCCGTAAATTATTCTTCCTCTCCGTCCTGTGGCCTTCCCTTCTGACTGGTGCTTTATTATGTGACCGATGGTCTCACTAGTTTCCTTAATGGTCTCACTGAGGTCCCGGAGCATCCTTATAACCACTGTCCTGAACTCTCTCCAGGGCTTGCTTGGCTCTATCTCATTTAGTTCCTCTTCTGAAGATTTCTTCTGTTCTTTCCTTTGTGACATGTTTCTTTGCCTCTGCATTTTGGCTGCTTCTGGGTGTTTGTTTCTATGTATTAAGTAGAGCGGCTGTGTCTCCTGGAATTGGTAGAGTGCCTCTGTGCAGTAGGTGTCCTGTAGGCCCAGGGGCCCAGCCTCCCCAGTCCCCTGAGTTGGGCCTTCTAGGTGCTCCCCTTTGTGGGCCGTGTGCACTGTCCTGCTGTAGTTGAGCCTTGGTTGCTGTTGGTGTCACTGGGAGGAACTGACCCCATGGCCAACCTGCTGTGAGGACCAGCTGCTGTGCCGGGGACACCCTTAGGGAGCAGGATTACTTTTGTGGAGCTTTGGTGATCACCATGTGAGCCCCTTGAGTGTCACGCGTGGATGTGGTAGGGTTGTGATCCAGCCTGGTCCAGTGTGAGCACCAGGTGCACTGTCTCTGGGTCCTCCCGGGAGGTACAAAGTCAGCCTGTGTCTGTGCCTTGCCCAGGGCCACCCAGCATGAGCTACACAGCAGTCCCTAGATGGCTGGTGCTTGTGCTGGGCTTCGAGGTGTCCAGTTGGGGCCAAGGTATGAACCAATGCAGCTGCCGCTAGTGCCAGGCCTGGGGCCACTTATCAAGGTGTATGGGGACTGCTGCTGGTGCTTGTTTGAGAGATTTAGGAAAGTCCCAAGGATGACGGTAGAAAGGCCACTTGCATAGAAAAGCCCCTGGTAATGGCCTGGATGAGCCTGCAGGTGGGGAGGGGCAGGTTCTACCACCAGTATTACTAATGTGTGAGACCCACTCCAGCCCCTTCCCTGGAGCCTGGCGGACCCAGTCCATGCCATAGCTACTGAAGGTGAATCCAGAGGCTGCACAGGAGAGTCTCAGAGACCCCCCAGGCTTCACCATGGCTCCCCTACACTCCACCAGCTGCACCTCACCCTGGACACCTGCAAACACAAAGACGTCCTGGTCAGGAAACTCTCACACATCTTCTGTTCTCTCACTCATGTCCACTCACACACTCAGTGTCTCTTGACCTCCATAAATTACCTCTTAAAATAGCAACAAGGAAAATCCAGCTGAGCTCAAGCCCCATGGTGAGTGTTCTGTGTTCAGTCCTGATCAGGGAATGAGAACAGCTGGGGATCCCGGGGCTGGGCTCCTGTCCCAGAGCTGCAGGGTCGGGGCTTGGCTGGTTTTCATGAGCAGAGGGGCCCTATTTGCATGTCCTACTATCAAGTGACAGAAGAAATTTGAGTGATGAGGGGAATCTGAGCGACACAGGATGACAGGACCCATGCTTTTGATACCATTGTCCACCTTCATCACTCAACAATCCCCAAGTTCACTGGCCTTAGAAGCCCTCCCCTGGGATCTCATGTAAGGAATCAGACAAGATCCTATTGGAGAGTAGTTATAACAGACACTTGCCAGTAGCCATAGCACACCCATGAGTAACAGGGCTAGAGCTGGTCAGGAGTGACCTCTCCCTCTCCCTGGGAGGCGGGGCCTGAATTAGTTGGCTTCCCTTTCAATGGCTGGAGGGGAGCCCATGGTGGGTCCATGGTGACAGGTGGGTGTCCTGTCAGATCCCCATCAGCTCAGGTCCTGGAGGGAGGAGCTGGGCCATTCTCTTGGGCCTGACCTCAGGAAGCCCAGTTATGAATGGAGATGGCACTGGAGACACTAGAGCAAAATTGGATGGACCACCTAAGGTCACTGAGCTCGAACTTCCTAACCCCTGACCCGGCAGAGCAGCCTTTCTTGCTTGGGGCTGAGGCTCAGTCTGAATATTAATGCATTAAATTCTACTTTAGAGGGTTAATTACTTGAGAATATAGTCAGTATGTTTCATTAGATTAGGCTCCTAGAAAATTTAACATGAAATATAATAAAATGGAAATGATCATAGAAAAGGGCGTGATAGAGACGCACAGGGGAGGTTCCTGAGAGAGCTACAGGAGGGAATTAAGTCCAGCGGTTTCACGTGGTCAGTGGGGACAAGGCTGTCAGGAGGCTGTGCAGAGGGAGACAGAGCAGAGGTGGAGCCATCTCTGGTGACCTGAGATTTGGTCTCTAATGGGACCTGGAGCCTGGCGGGCCCAGTGTACAGCAGAGCTCGTTAAACAGAATCTAGAGACTGTGCCATGAGAGAGAGTGTCTGCTGGGGCTTCACAGGTCATTGGCCTGACTTTTGCAGCTGCACCCGGGACAAGACACCTTGGAACTAAGAACATTGGTCCTTGTCAATCATGAGCATTTCCACCCACTCAGAGTCTCCTGCCTGACGTCTGAGACCCTCACCTTGGGGGCTGTCACCAGGCACAGGAGGAGACCCAGCAGGCTCATCTTCTTCTAGACCAAGGCCCTGCCTTCCCCAGGGACCTCAGCCTTGTGTGAGGAGAGAGCTGTGAGCCCCGCAGCCCAGGGGAGCTTTTACCCTGGAGCCTGAAGGGACATTTGCATGTGGGGCAGCCTTTTCCTTATAAGTGTGTGTGTTGTGTGTGTGGGGGGGGGGGCTGAGCACCTGCCCCATGTCCCTCTGGTCTTGAGAACATTTCTTCCTCTCGACCCAATGCCATTGGTCAGTTATGGGAGAGTCCTTGGGTTATGAAGCTCTGTGGATCCAGGTGAATGGATGGCCCCATCTTTCAAAGTTTAAAATTCGATGCTGGACTAGATGAATGAATCACACACATTTATTCTCACAGATCATTCGTTTTATTAATAATATGGATGGTCCAAGACACCCATTAAGTAGACAGCCTTGCCATATTTCATAATCATAATTTCATATAAAATAATATGTTGATATCAGTTTTGATGTAAAAATAATTGCAAAGTAAAGAACAGACTTTCCTTGACCTGACTGACATCTCAGGTGACAGTGCAGCTTCCGCCTCTGTCTCAGTCCAGGGAACAGGCCACGCTGGTTAGGACCTGCCTCCGCGAGTCCAGAGAAGGCCATGCAGCAGACACAGGTCTCAGACTCTCCTTTCCCTCCTCTCTTCTCACCTCTCCCAGGGCAGTGCAGCCCCGCCCCACAGGTGATTCTCAGGAAGGTCCCCCAGGTCATTGTCCACAAAGAGGCTCTGATTCTCTGGACTCCTCTCCCAGAGAGACAGGGGCACTTACTCTGCACCAACCTGGGCTCTGAGATGGGTGTGGACCAGGTGACCTGTTCCTGGTCACAGAGAGTCATTGTGGAACCTGCCACCCCGGCCTTCACCTGAGACCCAGGGAGGAAGGTGTGTGGAGGCTGATTTCCTGGGAAGGGACTGTGAGCTCATGATGGCTCAGAATACAGATGGAGGGAAGGTCAAGAGCAGAGTGATTGTCTTTTCCTAAATCACTGAACTGAGATTCATCTACTGAAGGAGATGTGAGGGGAGCCGGCTTTGCACCTCCTAGAAGAGACCTGATCCTAGGTGTTAACCACAAGGTGGTGGTGAAATTCCAGAGTCGTCCCTGAGCTTACACCTTAAGGGACGATTTAGGTCCACACCTCTGAGGGCTGCTCCAGGAAGGACGTCTCAGTGGGACACGGAAGCATGAACCATAGAGACACAGGCAGAGCCCCCGGGCCATGACCTTCAGGGGTCGGTGCTGACTGTGTAGCAGCTGCACTGCCTCATGTGCTGTGTTTCTCCTCTGGACCCTGATGGGAACCAGTTTCCTACCCTGGGGATGGAGAAATAGCTCTGTCATGACAGGTGTGTTTGGGTGAAGATGTGGGTAATGATTTGTGAGCAATGAGAATGTTGTTGCTGGAAACCTGGATGTTTTCATGGGCCCTTGGTATTGTGTGAACACGTCGTGGGCTCAGCTTCGGATCACGTGTTGGGGACTCGTCCCCTGTTGGGCAGAGACAGGTGGACATGTGAGAGGGCAGCTGGTGGGTGGGGAGGGGCAGGTGCATTTCTCCAGTTGCAACTGTGCTGTTGACACTGTGGGAGGACCTGGGGAGAGTGAGCAGGGCCCCTGCCCATGGAGCTCAGGGTCCTGGACGGACCTGGGGAGATTGTAGAGAGCAGGGGACTGAGGGTGTTAGGCGGCTGCCTGGGGATACTGAGGGACAGCAGAGGTGAGTGTGGGTCAGGACGCTGTCCAGCTAGTTCTCATGACCCTGGGGGATTCTCCATGTGGAAGTCGAGAGCCTTGTGAGAACACAGCCCCAGGCTGCTCCCAGGGACCCACACCAAGTCCTTCCCAGCAGGGCCGTGGGGGACCGTGTCTGGGCTCATCTCCCTGTCTTTTCCACGTGGAAATCTGGGGGCTGCGTCTGGTCCTCAGGCTGGTTCTCGTCCGGGAGACTGAGGGAGGGAGACAGCCAAGGGAAACTCACATCAGGGTCAACCAGAGCGGATGCGGAGCTCGAGGTTCCACGGCCCCAGGGAGACGGAGGCTGCCATGGGGCAGCCGTGCTGGAGGAAGCTCCTGGGGACAGTTCTCCTCCTGCCAGAGGACGGGCTCCTGCGGGAACAGATGAGTGTTTGTCTGAGAGCAGAGGGACTGAGCTCAGACCCTGGGCGCAGGGGCTTCACTGGTGTTTCCCCGTGGAAACTGCTTCCCAACCCCAGGGATGGAGACGAAGCTCAGGGTGGTCAGTTTTCAAAGGGAAAGTGGGTCTCATGGGAACCTAGGGCGATAACGGTCCCCGAGACTGGGAACAACTCACCTGGGCAAAGAGAATGTTATTTAAACCACTGGTGCCTTCAGTGAGAATGAGGGACCTTAGAGCCCAGTAACAATGGACGAGTGTCCCTGGGACTTGAACAGCAGACAGCAGGGGACCCCGACCACCACAGGACACTGGTTCTCAGCCCCTCCAGGGCCTGTCCCTGGGGTGTGTTCCTTGACTCCGTGGGTGCTGAGTGTCCTCTGGTGTCCAGAGTGCCCCTGGTGTCCTGACCCTTCCTGGTGGACCTGAGTGTCTCCTGCGGCTAAGTCCCTTCTGTCTCCCTGCAGGGAGATTTCTGTCTGGCTCAGGGTGTCAGACACCCTGGGGGCTGGGCTCCTGTCCCAAAGCTGCAGGGTCGGGGCTGGGCTGGTTCTCATGAGCAGAGGGGGCCCTATTTCCACATGCTCCTGCCATATAGGGAGCTCTGGGGCCCGACGCTGACATGAAGGACAGTCTTAGAGTCGATGTGTCCCAGGGCTTATGCCTGTTTAGAGTTAGCCCAAGGCCATGGGCCTCTGCTCCTCCCAACTTGACCCACCTGCTTACCTGGCTCATCTGCAGGACAGGTGGACGTGCCCAGTGAGGGTGTCAGCACTACCTGTGGGATGAGAGCCTGTGCTAATGTCATCAAGTGACAGCCCAGCAGGAAAATTAACGGAGTTGAAAAATGAGAGAAAGGGTAGAGATTTAAATACGATACTTTGGAAGGTTCCCTGGGTCCTCACATCAAGGGGATCACCCATCACACCCAGAGGGTGACTACAGTGGGGGACGGTCATGTTCCACCCGACCCTGATGTCCTCAAATGAGCTCAGAGTGAGAAGAATAACAGAGCGTGAAGCTGCAGAAAGTGGACAAGTGCTGGGGAGAGTGAGGGTCTGTGTGCGTCACGGGGACCCAGAAGCATGAACAACACAGAGAAACAGGAAAGTCAGATTCAGACACTGTGGATATGGATGAAAGTGAATCAAAACCAAGAGTTGTTTTATTAAGATGTCGGTAAAGATTTGAGGGGACTTAGGTGTAGGCTATGAAATGTTGTTGCTGGAAACCTTGCTGCCTGCATGGGACCCGGGGAACCCTGTCTCCATGTCCCCACATGATGGGAGGGAACTGGAACAGGGGCCTGACTCAGGGCAACACTGGGGGAAGTCAGCTGGGATCACGAATGGGGGACGTAACCCAGACTGAGGACACACCACCCAGGGTTCCTGCTCCATTCTGCTCTGACTCTCCTTGTTGTGTGACCAGTTCAAGTTTCCTCTCCTCACTTTCCTCTGAAATAGCCCCACACGTTCCCTAGAGTCATGAGACACTGTGGGGAGTGTGCAGGGCACCAGCCCCTTGTGTGCTGACCTCGTAGCTCCCATCTCTCCTGGGCTCACTCTCTAGTTCTGTGAATCTCCTGGTGCAGTGTCCAGGGTTTTCTGTATAGCAGATCAGGAGGTCTGCCTACAGATGGGAAGCGATATTTTGTTCTCCTCCTCTCTGATTTGGACAGTTTCTATTCTATTTTTCTTTTTGCCTAATTATTGTGACAACAAGGTGCATTTCTGTGGAATAGAAGCAGTTACTGGGGTACCCTGGTGTTTTTCCTGATGTTACAAGAATTGCTTTGCAATTTTTTCAGTGGAGCACAATGCTAAGTGTTCTCTTCTCAAATGTTGCTTTTACTATACTGAGGATACTCAATTATCTACTTAATATATTGAGAATTTTTATCACAAAGAGGTTTTATATATTCCAGTGCCACTTATTTATATGAAGGTACAGTTAGTCCTTCATGCTGGGGATGAGCTGTGGCACATTTACTGGTTCCATGGGTTGCACCGTCCTTGCCTTCCTGGGGGATGACTCACTGATCATGGTGAATGACCCTCCAATGTGCTGTTAGGTTTCCTAGTGCCAGTGAGGTTTTTCCCTTTATGTTCATCAGGGATACTGACCTGTCATTTCTTTGCGTGTCCTTACTTGGCTTTGGTTTGAGTGTAATGGTCCCGTCAAGACATCAGTTTGGAAGTGTTGTTTCCTCCCTTAATTCATGAAGGAGGGACTCAAAAGTTATCAATTGTTCTTTGAGATTTTGTGGAATTGACTCATGATTCCATTTGAAAGTGGGCTATTCTTTGTTCTGAAATTTTGATTACTATTTCAATTATTTTTTACAATTCATAGGAATCTAGCAATATTGGGAACTAATTCTTAATTTAAGCAACAGATAAGAAGACTGACATATACAACTGTTGGCTTTCAGAGGGTGTGGTCATTGCTGAAATTACAGTTGTTTGCAGACAACATGTTTATTTCACCTGATGTCGAAGAGAATTAAATAAAACCATGTTTCTAGTATAGAATTCATACAGTGTCCTGAGAATGCACCTCCCTTATCTCCAATTTCAGGAGCCCCAGGAATAGGCCCCAGCTGCTGCTCTGATATCGACCATGGTTTGTGCTGAAGACACAGCTGTGCCTGTTTCTAGACCATGTCAGGTCCACAGTGACACCAAGGCAGGGCCATGGCTGGGAAACCCAGGTGTCATCTGGAGGAAAGTTGTGGCTCAAGAACTCTCTGACCCAGTCGTTGGACCTTCCTGAACTGCAGGGAGCTTTAGACAAGTTCCAACTTTGGTGGGCAGGCTTTGATTTTGGGCTTAGAGTTCCCCCAGGCTCACCAACCCCTCAGAATTTTTCTTTTCCCACAAGTGATACACGACTTTCTTGAATATGAGAGTGTTTTACTTATGTAGTAAATATTTTTAAATACAGAGTCCTCAGTGGTAACCACAAAATCATAGGTCTAGAGAGGCTCTTGGAGAAACTGTTGTGTGGAGAGGAAGCCCTGAGACTTCAGCTGAAACAGCTTTAAACACCACCTGCGACTGCTACTGGGGAGTCAAGACAGAATTCATGGGTCCTGAGCACCCTCTGGCACCCTTAGTCGTCGCTGCAGCTCAGCCCTCCTGTCTCTCTCAGGGAGGTTTGTGTCTGGCTCACACTGACCTCCCCTCACTGTGTCTCTTGCACAGAAATACACGGCCGAGTCCTCAGATTTCAGGCTGTTCATTTGCAGATACAGCGTGTTCTTGGCGTTGTCTCCAGAGATGGTGAATCGGCCCTTCACAGAGGCTGCATAGTACTTCTGACTTCCATCATTCCATATCCTTGCCACCCACTCCAGCCCCTTCCCTGGAGCCTGGCGAACCCAGTGCATCCAGTAGTTACTGAAGGTGAATCCAGAGGCTGCAGAGGAGAGTCTCAGAGACCCCCCAGGCTTCACCACGGCTCCCCCAGACTCCACCAGCTGCACCTCACCCTGGACACCTGCAAACACAGAGATGTCCTGGTCAGGAAACTCTCACACGTCCACTGTTTCTCTCACTCATGTCCATTCACACACTCAGTGGCTCTTGTTCTCCATAAATTACCTTTTAAAATAGCAACAAGGAAAACCCAGCTGAGCCCAAGCCCCATGGTGAGTGGTCTGTGTTCAGTCCTGATCAGGGAATGAGAAGAGCTGGGGATCCCGGGGCTGGGCTCCTGTCCCCGAGCTGCAGGGTTGGGGCTGGGCTGGCTTTTATGACCTGAGGGGGCCCTATTTGCATGGCTTCCTACTATATAGGGACCCCGGGGTTTAACCTACAGAGAAGGCTGTGCCTCGGAGCAGGTGAGAGTGTCCTGTGGCCTTGGGATGGCCCTAGGAGATTTTAACTAACTAACTAAAAATCCTAAGGGCTAATTCAAGTCCAACGGACCATATCTGGTACCAGTGAGCCTAGTATCTGGCCTGGGCTCCTCCCCTCTGGCCCCCAGTGCTCCCTTTAACCATCTCCAGGCAGATTGGCACCTGCCCAGTGAGGGGGCAGAATCCCAGCTATGTAATGAAAGCACGAGTGAAAGTTGCCGGGGCCCAGCCCCAGCGGTCCAGGGGTGCCCAGCGGTGTGGACGGCGTTGGCGAAGAATGAAGGTCACGGCGACAGCGTTGAGAACATCAGGACAACCATCTTCTCCTCCTCATTGCCTTGTTACAAGTGTATTTATACCATTTGATTTTATTGCTGGTTAAACTACATGACATCATGC
The DNA here is from genome assembly GCF_054644295.1 of Miniopterus natalensis. Classification (NCBI taxonomy): domain Eukaryota; kingdom Metazoa; phylum Chordata; class Mammalia; order Chiroptera; family Miniopteridae; genus Miniopterus; species Miniopterus natalensis. The sequence goes on along the minus strand of NC_142081.1, from coordinate 198,992 downwards.
TTTGTTCCAGTTTCTGTCTTGGCCTTTACCAGTTAATCAACATACCTTCTTATCTGACCTTTGCTAAGGAATTTACATGTGTTTAGGTCTGTTAATTTTAGTCTTACCTATTGTTTATATTTCTATAGGCTACTCTGCAGGTTAATCTCTAGTTTGTGATTTATATTCTGAAGTGACTGTTTTATTTATTGCTCTACCACAAAGCTAGAAGGAGAGTAACCCAGCCAGCTTTTCTTGTGTGAAGTTTTGCGAGTCCTAAGTACGGGCTCTGTAGCTTGCGGGATTCTTCTTAGCTATGGCGACTGACCGCCTGTCTGGCACCTGCCTTAGTCTCTCCGCTTGCATTCCCTGCAGCAGTCAGTCCTCACAGTAATGTCCTGTGTATGGTAAGGGTTCAGGTGGAGGTTGAAATAATCTCTTTCCTTGTGGGGATTCCCAGCGTTTTCCATTAATAGAAACATCCCCCAGGAATACATTCCTTGTGGGAACTCACTGGTGGCCTCCCTGTGGATGGCCCTGCGCCGCCCAGTCAGAAGGGGCCCCACCCAGGCCTCTTCCCGGGTGGGAAGGTCCCCAGGGTCATGGGCCTAACAGGCCCTAACTCTTCTGCTGAGTCTAAGTTCCTTACAGGCGCCACGTGATATCTTTGTAATACTTGGGGCTTTTACTGAATCATTGCCTTTTCCAGTTCTGTCTGACTCCCCTGCTAGGGAGAAGTTTCCAGCTAGGGCAGAACCCTTTTCTGGTGCAGTGACTCGGGGCGGGCACAGAGCGTCAGGAAGGGGAACAAGCATGGGACGAGGGACATGCCAGATACACCAAGTCCCATGGAGCACTGGCGGTGCAGATGTCTCCTCCTCGAAGGACTGTGTCAAGCAGCAAGGATGGAACGGCTTCCGGCAGAAAGTCTGTGTTCTGGTGTTACGCGCACTTCAGGGCTGGAGACAAGCACCTTCCTGGGAAAGACACCTCAGGCTGCAGGTCTTGGAGAGTGGACTCCGTGTACATGGTGTGCTGGTGCCCTTGGCCCTGAGCATCTCCGGCTTCCTGACCTTCAAGGAGACAAACAAGGCTGAGTGTTGAGAAGATGCTTTTCTATCCCGGGGACTCAGAGACACTGAGAAGTTAGAGAGATTCATGGAGCTGATGGAGGGGCTGTGGGTTTCCAACAACCAGAAGGACATTTACAGGGGGTCTGTCTGCATAGACAGTAATGAAAATCCTTGAAGAAGATATAAAATAGATAAGTATTGAAATAAATTTAAATCAGAATATGTATGATCAGTGAGGTTGCTGGAACTTCACGTTAATTACTCATCTATGAGATGGAAACCTCTGCAGTTTAAATTCACAGTCAATGCCGTGGTGACAGGGGTGAAGTTGATCAGAGCCTGTTTTTTGCCAAGTTTGGTTATTACTGTTCTGAAAGTTTATAGTAAAAGGCAGACATCTCTGTCTTTCCATAGCATTTAGATAAGTGCTTCGTAACATCTGCACGTAATAAAAAAAATTCAGAGAATGGACAGAGAAACTGGACACAGACATGCCAGTAAACCACCTCCTTGTGTGGGACATGAACTCAGTGGATCCTGAGCACCCAGATGTCCTGAGAGCACCTTTTCCTCCAAGGCCCACAGAGGTCTAGAGACTCCACCCGTCCTACAGCTGCATGTCGGGTCCTTTCCAACGTGAGCACAGTAGACATCAGTGTTCACCTGATGTCCACTCTTAGTTATTCCATCCACTGTCCCCTCCCGCTGCTCCTTGGCGGTCAATCCCCAGGGGTCTCTGGTGCATCCCAGGTGAGCCCTGTGTCTCTCCTGTGGCTACGACCTTATTACAAGAGCCTTGGACAGAATCTCCTTTCCAATTTAGCGACTGTCAGAAGAGCTTTTCTGTAGTAACAGAGAGAACACAGTGACAGGGGCTTCAGACTCAATAATCCACAGGCAGCAGACAGGCTGAGGGACGTGCTCTGCTCCAACCCCTGCACCTTCAGGAGGGGGGATCCGAGAGCAGAGCCCAGGCCCGGGGTTGGGGTCTGAGCCTCAGACGGCTGATCCCAGGCCTGTGTGGAGGGAGGAAGCTCAGGGGGATGTCACCGTTGTCTCAGGATGGTGATTTCTTCCTAAACTCCATTGATCTCCTGGGAATGGAAATGTCTCTAACTATCCTCGGCCTGCCTCTCGGCTGTACTTTAGGAGGTAAGCTGCCGTCTAGTATCCCAGGTCTACAGGTGGAGAGAATATTTTCATGGGATGAATCCCGTCAAATTGCCACCCATACCTGACTTAAAGATGGGATTGGGGACTTTTCAGAATATGGTTTTGAGGGGATTAGGACCTGGGTTCAGGCTTTTGTGAGTCTGCATTTCGAGGGATGGTGATGAAGATAAGTGTCCTGAGGGATGGATGTGAGTCTGGGCAAGGCTGAGGGTGGCTGTGGTCGTCTGGCTCAGGCTGGGAGCCTGTGGAGGTTTTATGGAAAATGGGACCTTGTCAGGATTGAATAATTTATAAATCGTGACTCTGAAGAAGATCCAGGAGCAAGTGTCAGAGGAAGAGGAAACCCCAGAGGACAACAGGGCCCAGGGCTGCACCTGCACCTGTTTCTGCTCCTGGGCTGGATGCTCTGACCTCTGTCTCCTGAGGGCCCCCTCGTGCCCTGAGGTTCCCCTGAAGTTCAGTTCCCCCACTTCCTCTGGAAGTTTTGTGTCTGGCTCACACTGACTTCCCCTCACTGTGTCCCTCGCACAGTAATACACGGCCGTGTCCTCGGCTATCAGGCTGTTCAGTGTTAAATAAACTTGGCTCTTGGAGTTTTCCTTGGTGATGCTGAGTCTGGATTTCAGGGTTGGGTTATAGTTTGTGCTTCCACCACCCCATATGGCTCCAACCCACTCCAGGCCTTTTCCTGGAGCCTGGCGGGCCCAGTGCACACCATAGCTGGTTAAGGAGAACCCAGAGACAGTGCAGGTGAGGGAGAGGGTCTGCGAGGGCTTCACCAGTCCTGGGCCCGACTCCTGCAGCTGCACCTCAGACAGGACACCTGGGGACAAAGAACATAAGTCTCTGTCAGTCATGTGCAGGCACAATTCCCCCATAAATGATGCCTGACATCTGAGACCCTCACCTTGAGGGGCTGTCACCAGGCACAGGAGGAGACCCAGCAGGCTCATCTTCTTCTAGATCAAGTCCCTGCCTTCCCCAGAGCCTTCAGCCCTGTGTGAGGAGAGAGCTGTGAGCCCCACAGCCCTGGAGGGATTTACCCTGGAGCCTGAAGGCACATTTGCATGTGGGGCTGCATTTTCCTTATAAGTGGGGGGACTGAAGTCAGGCTGCCCTGGTCCTTCTGGGACCCTTGGGGGCATCTCTTCGTGGACCTCACTCCACATGTAAGTCAGAGACAATGATCATCTGGTTCATGAGGCTCATTGCAATGAGGTCAAAGGACGGACTCACCTTCTCAGCATTAAGAAGAATCAGAGACTAGATGAGTAGGTCACACTTTTAACCTCTGCATCTTGAAAACAGATTTCAGAGGGATTCGATTTCTTGAGAAACTTTCTGAATCACAACACTAGTATATCCACAATATCAAAATTTTTATTTCACATTTTCCTGAAATAACTTTTAGTTTTTTGCCAACTTAAAAGATAAAGGACATCCATTATCAATGTCTTCAGTATTAATTTATGAGGTTACTTTGATCTGAGAATCTCCCTCCCAGGCACAGGCAGGAGGGAGATTCTGCTTCTTCCTGTTGGAAATTCTGTCGTTGTGTCCAGAGCTTCCTGTGCAAACTTCTCCCTTATGCAAGCCCACGGCCGATGGCAGAGACCCCAACTAGTTACATCAGAATTGGTCATGGTTTTAGGTGGAGAAGAGACAAGAAATGAAAACAGTGACTATGAATGTGTGCAGCTCAGAATAACTCCTGTGTTGAAATGATTATGGAGGAGACGGACCTGATTTCTCAGTCTGGTGCTGTAAGTGATGTCGGGGTTCAGAGTGAGGGAAATGGGGAGAATTCCTCTCATAGATCTTCTCACAGGAAAGGGAACTTCAACCCTGCCAGGTGACCCTCCCTCCCAGCCTCCCTCTGTCCTGCCCCTGGGGACGGTCACTGTGCTCACAGGATGCTGGTCTCTCTCCCATAACATACAACGTCCTTAGGGTGTAATGACCACATTCACCCACCAGACACGGGATTTGGAAATATATTCTTTATATTTATGATTGTCTTCTCAGTTGGTCAATAGAGTGTTTAGTGGGAAAATGGATGATATTTTAACATGGGCTTATGTTTAAATATTTTTTAATGGGTCTTATTTTGGAAATTTTTACAGAGAACACACTAGATAGTGCTGAGCCCCACTGTCCATGTTGGTTTTCTACAGCAGCCACGGGGGCCGGAGCAGGTTCTGGTACCAGGGTAGAGGCTGCTGGGAAACTCCCCATAGGACAGGAGGTGTCTTTGGATCTGGGTGGGGGTGTCAGCACTACCTGTGGGATGAGAGCCTGCCCTAATGCCATCAAGTGACAGCCCAGCAGGAAAATTAACAGAATTGAAAAATGAGAGGAAGGGTGGAGATTTAAATATGATACTTTGGAAGGTTCCCTGGGTCCTCACATCAAGGGGATCACCCATCACACCCAGAGGGTGACTACAGTGGGGGACGGTCATGTTCCACCCAACCGCTGATGTCGTCAAATGAGCTCAGAGTGAGAAGAATAACAGAGTGTGAAGCTGCAGAAAGTGGACAAGTGCTGGGGAGAGTGAGGGTCTGGGTGTGTCACTGGGACCCAGAAGCGTGAACAACACAGAGAAACAGGAAAGTCAGATTCAGACACTGTGGGTATAGATGAAAGTGAATCAAAACCAAGAGTTGTGTTATTAAGATGTAGGTAAAGATTTGGGGGACTTAGGTGTAGGCTATGAAATGGTGTTGCTGGAAACCTTGCTGTCTGCGTGGGACCCGGGGAACCCTGTCTCCATGTCCCCACATGATGGGAGGGAACTGGAACAGGGGCCTGACTCAGGGCAACATTGGGGGAAGTCACCTGGGATCACGAATGGGGGACGTAACCCAGACTGAGGACACACCACCCAGGGTTCCTGCTCCATTCGGCTCTGACTCTCCTTGTTGTGTGATGGGTTCAAGTTTCCTCTCCTCACTTTCCTCTGAAATAGCCCCACACGTTCCCTAGAGTCATGAGACACTGTGGGGAGTGTGCAGGGCACCAGCCCCGTGTGTGCTGACCTCCTACCTCCCATCTCTCCTGGGCTCACTCTCTAGTTCTGTGAATCTCCTGGTGCAGCCTCCAGGGTTTTCTATATGTAAGTTCATGACGTCTGCATACAGGTAGGAAGAGACATCTTATGATTTTTTTTAATAAACTTTTTATTTATTTTCCTGCCCAACTATTCTGACAAGGACGTACAGTTCTGTTGATAGAAGTTGTCACACTGGGGATCTTGTCCTTGTTCTGGTCTCAGAAGATAAATTCTCTCCTCTCTTATTGTAATTATGTCACTTGTTTGCTTTTCCAATGTGCCCTTTGTTATGTTGAGGGCCAAGCCTTGTATAACTAATTCATTTCATCTTTACTCATGAAAGGAATTTGAATTCTTAAATATGTGTCCTTTTATCTGTTTAAATGGAATATTATTTGTCCCTCATGCTGTGGGTGAGCTGTAGCACATTGACCGGTTACATACATTAAACCATCCTTGCCTTCCAGGACCGTATCCCACTGGAAACGTAAATGATCCTCTCAATGTGCTGCTGGGTTTCCTGGTATGTTGTTGAGGATTTTTGCATTTATGCTCATCAGGGACCTGGCCTGTATTTTTTATTGTTCTTATTTGGCTTTGGTATGAGTGCAGTGGTCACAGCAATAAAAGAATTTGAAAGACTTTCCTCTTCTTGAAAGTCTTAGATGTGTTTGAGATAAACTGACTGAAACAATACTATTTGTTCTGTGAAATTTTTCTAGAATTTATCCTTGTATCCACATGAACATGGGCTTTTCTGGTGGAAAGGTTTGGATTAATGCTTCAGTTATTTAATTATATATGAACCCATCTAGGAATGTCAGGGTGAATTCTTAATTTAAACCCCAAATTATGGACTGAGAAATACAACTTGATCTTCACAGGGTAATTGTAATTCCCACATGCACACCCCTGGACTGAGCACTGACCCCCTAACAGGTGTCCTAAGTCTGCACCCCTCAGGTCGAACTGAGCAACATGAACCTACAGGGGAGCCACTCGTGGTCCCATCCCAGGGAAAGACCTGCCTCTGTCAACTGCAGCCAGGGGCTGGTCTCTGCAGGCTCTGAGGTGGGCAGGACCAGCTCCAACCTGAGATTCAGCAAATGCATGTCTGCTCTTCCGCCTGAAGGTGGAGGGATTTTCTGAAGAGGGGACAAAGTTATTCCCTCAAGATTTCTGGGCATGGAGGGAACCTGATTGAAATGGAACAAGTCTTCTCAGCTCATTTAACAATTCTTCCTGTGAGAGGCAACACTCAGCCAGGACACCCACAGAGTTAAGGGACAATGTATTTGGGATCAGTGTGAAAATTACACTTGTTAGCAGACCACATGCTTATTTCATGTGCCATCCAAAAGAATGAACTAAAACCACACTTTCTTACAGAGGTTTCATAAAATGACTTAGTCCTGAGAATGCACCTCCCTGAACTCTACCTCCAGGGAACACAGAGAACATGTCTCAGCTGCTGATCTCTGAAACCAAGGTGGTTTGTGCTGCAGACACAGCTGTGCCCGACCCCCAGACCATGGCTGAGCTCGGCATTGGCACTAAGGCAGGACCATGGCTGGGAGACCCAGGCGTCATCTGAAGGGAACACAGAGTGAAGAAATCTGTGACCCATTTGTTGGGAGGTCCTGAAGTGCAGGGAGCTTTAGGCAAGTCCCACTTTTTGGGGGCGACTTTGATTGTGGGCTGACGATTTGCCCTGGCTCACCAACCCTCTGTAATTTTCTTCCCCCACAAGTGATACACTCCCTTTCTGCAGGTGAGAATGTCACTACTAAACTAACAAATACTTTAAATGCAGACCCATCGGGGGTAGGTAAAGAGCCACAGGTCTAGAGACTCTGGAGAGACTGTTGTCAGAGAGGAAGCCCTGAGCTCTCAGAGGAAACAGCCAGAAACTCCACCTGCAGCTGCTCCTGAAGCTGAGACAGAGTCTGATCCCGTCAGCGCCCCCTGGTGTCCTGGGGGCCCCTTGCAGCCCAGCCTCCTGTCTCCTGCAGGGAGATTTGTGTGTGGCTCACACTGACCTCCCCTCACTGTGTCTCTCGCACAGAAATACACGGCCGAGTCCTCAGATTTCAGGCTGTTCATTTGCAGATACAGAGTGTTCTTGGCGTTGTCTCTGGAGATGGTGAATCGGCCCTTCACAGAGTCTGCATAGTATGTGCTACCACCACCACTACTAATGTATGAGACCCACTCCAGCCGCTTCCCTGGAGCTTGGCGGACCCAGCTCATTTCCCAACTACTGAAAGTGAATCCAGAGGCTGCACAGGAGAGTCTCAGAGACCCCCCAGGCTTCACCACGGCTCCCCCAGGCTCCACCAGCTGCACCTCACCCTGGACACCTGCAAACACAGAGATGTCCTGGTCAGGAAACTCTCACCCGTCCACTGTTTCTCTCACTCCTGTCCACTCACACACTCAGTGTCTCTTGTTCTCCATAAATTACCTCTTAAAATAGCAACAAGGAAAACCCAGCTGAGCCCAAGCCCCATGGTGAGTGGTCTGTGTTCAGTCTTGATCAGGGAATGAGAACAGCTGGGGATCCCGGGGCTGGGCTCCTGTCCCAGAACTGCAGGGTTGGGGCAGGGCTGGTTTTTATGAAGAGATGGGGCCCTATTTGCATGGTTTCCTACTATATATGAACCCCGGGGTTTAACCTACAGAGAAGGCAGTTCCCCTGTGTGGGTGAGAGTGTCCTGTAGCCTTGGATGGCCATGAATGATTTAATTATCTAAATACAGAATCATAAAGTTTCATCCAACCCAACAGAACATACCTGGCACCAGTGAGCTCGGGATCTGGCCTGTGCTCCTCCACACTGGCCACGACTGCTCCCATAAGCCAATTCCAAGGCAGAACGGGACCTGTCCAGTGAGGTGCAATACCCCTGAATTTAACAAGAGCATGAATGAAAGTCTGTATTCTGGTGTCATTCAGACTTCAGGGCTGGAGACAAGTACCATCCTGGGAAATAGACCTCAAGCTGCAGGTCTTGTAAGTGGGGACTCCGTGTACGTGGTGTGTTGGTGCCCTTGGCCCTGAGTATCTCTGGCTCCCTGACCTTCAAGGAGACCAACAACACTGAGTATTGAGAAGATGCTTTTCTATCCTGAGGATCCAGAGACACTAGGAAGTTAGAGAGATTCATGGAGCTGATGGGGGTTGTGGGTTTCCAACAAACACAAGGACATTTACAGGGGGTCTCTCTGCAAACACTAATGGAAAACATTAAAGAAAGTCATGAAATCAATAATTATTGAAGGAAATATAAGCCAGGACACCTATGATCAGTGTGACTGCGTGAATTTAAAGTGAATTACTCATGTATGAGTTGGAGACCTTGGCAGGTAAAATTCACTCAATGCCATGGTGATTGGAGTGAAATTGATCCCATGGCCTGTATTTTTGCAAGTTCGTTTATTACCATTTAGGGTGTTTATTATAAAAAGGGGACAGCTCTACATTTCCATAGCATTTGGATAACTGTTTTGTAACATCTACATGCAAGAAAAGCATATTAAAGTATATTTTCAGAGTATGGACATAAAAACTGAACACTGACATTCTTGTAACCCCCTTCCTCGTGTGGGACATGAGCTCAGAGGATCCTGAGCACCCAGGGGTCCTGAGAGCACGTTTTCTTCCCAGCCTCACAGAGGTTTAGAGACCCCCCCTCCTTATTCAGGTGCCTGTCGGGTCCCTTCCAGGAGGAGCACTATGGACCCTGCTGTTCACAGGACGTCCCCTCTGAGTTATTTCCATCCACTGGCCCCTCCCGCTGCTCCTTGGCCCTCAATCCACACAGGTCTCTGCTGCATCCCAGGTGAGCCCTGTGTCTCTCCTGTGGCTACGACCTTATTACAAGAGCCTTGGACAGAATCTCCTTTCCAATTTAGCGACTGTCAGAAGAGCTTTTCTGTAGTAACAGAGAGAACACAGTGAAAGGGGCTTCAGACTCAATAATCCACAGGCAGCAGACAGGCTGAGGGACGTGCTCTGCTCCAACCCCTGCACCTTCAGGAGGGGGGATCCGAGAGCAGAGCCCAGGCCCGGGGTTGGGGTCTGAGCCTCAGAAGGCAGATCCCAGGCCTGTGTGGAGGGAGGAAGCTCAGGGGGATGTCAGCGTTGCCTCAGGATGGTGATTTCTTCCTAAACTCCACTGATCTCCTGGGAATGGAAATGTCTGTAACTATCCTACGCCTGCCTCTCAGCTGTACTTTAGGAGGTAAGTTGCTGCCTAGTATCCCAGGTCTACAGGTGGAGAGAATATTTTCATGGGATGAATCCCCCCAAATTGACACCCATACCTGACTTAGAGATGGGATTGGGGACTTGTCAGAGGATGGTTTTGGGGGGGATTTAGGACCTGAGTTCAGGCTTTTATGAGTCTGCATTTTGGGGGATGTAGGTTTATGATGAAGGTAAGTGGCCTGAGGGATGGATGTGAGTCGGGGGAAGGCTGAGGGTGGCTGTGGTCGTCTGGCTCAGGCTGGGAGCCTGTGGAGGTTCTATGGAAAATGGGACCTTGTCAGGTTTGAATAATTTATAAATCGTGACTCTGGAGAAGATGCAGGAGCAAGTGTCAGAGGAAGAGGAAACCCCAGAGGACAACAGGGGCCCAGGGCTGCACCTGCACCTGTTTCTGCTCCTGGGCTGGATGCTCTGCCCTCTGTCTCCTGAGCGCCCCCTGGTGTCCTGAGGGTCCCCTCCAGTTCAGCCCCCCCACTTCCTCTGGAAATTTTGTGTCTGGCTCACACTGACCTCCCCTCACTGTGTCCCTCGCACAGTAATACACGGCCGTGTCCTCGGCTACCAGGCTGTTCAGTGTGAAATAAACTTGGCTCTTGGAGTTTTCCTTGGTGATGCTGAGTCTGGATTTCAGGGTTGGGTTGTAGTTTTTGCTTCCACCACCCCATATGATTCCAACCCACTCCAGGCCTTTTCCTGGAGCCTGGCGGGTCCAGTGCACACCATAGCTGGTTAAGGAGAACCCAGAGACAGTGCAGGTGAGGGAGAGGGTCTGCGAGGGCTTCACCAGTCCTGGGCCCGACTCCTGCAGCTGCACCTCAGACAGGACACCTGGGGACAAAGAGCACAAGTCCCTGTTAGTCACGTGCAGTCACAACCCCCCATAGACCCCTGTCTGACGTCTGAGACCCTCACCTTGAGGGGCTATCACCAGGCACAGGAGGAGACCCAGCAGGCTCATCTTCTTCTAGACCAAGGCCCTGCCTTCCCCAGAGACCTCAGCCCTGTGTGAGGAGAGAGCTGTGAGCCCCACAGCCCAGGAGGGATTTACCCTGGAGCCTGAAGGGATATTTGCATGTGGGGCAGCCTTTTCCTTATAAGTGGGGGGACTGAGGCCAGGCTTCCTTGGTCATTCTTGGCCCTTGGGGGCATCTCTTCCCTTGAGCTCATTCAGCGCGTAAGTGAGGGTTAGGGGGTCACCTGGTATGGGAGGCACATTGGAATTAGGTCAAAGGATGGACTCACCTCTCTGAACATTAGAAGAAATGATGGAGTAGATGAGCAGGTTGCTCCTAAATTTCCAGAAACCCCACTTGCTAACGAACACACAACTGTGAAATTTATCCTATAAAATAACTATATTTTTATAAACATATGTTATCTATACAAATGATGTCTACCTTGATATGAAAATCAAAAAATAAAGGACAGTTGTTTTTTAGGACCTTTTAAGTTAATTTATGATGTTATTTGATTTCAGGAACTAAATCCCAGCAAGAGGGCTGTAGGAGACCCTTTATTCTTTCTTTAATAATAATTTTAAAGAGAGAGGAAGGTAGAGACTGAAACATTGATGTCAGAGAGAAACATCAATCTGTTACCCCTGGCATGTGCCCCAACTGGGGCCAATCTTGTCATCTGGGCATGTGGCCTGACTGGGAATTGATATCATGGCCCTTGGTGCACAGGGTGAAGCCCCAACCATCTGAGCCAAGTGATGTTGGAAATTCTGTATTTGTGTCCACAGCTTCCTGCTCAGATTCTTCCTTTATACAAGCCCTGGACCTACTCCAGAGACCCCACTAGTTACATCAGAAATAGTCATGGTTTTAAATGGAGAATAGACAGGAAATGAAAACAGTGACTCTGAATGTGTACAACTATATGTGACATCCGTGAGTTAAATGATTATGGAAGGAGAGGGTCGTCTTTTCTCAGTCTAGTGTTGTCAGTGATGATGTGGTTCAGAGGGAGGTTACTGACCATGGTTCCCAGCTTAGATTTTCTACCAGGAAAGGGAACTTCAATCCTGACAGAGACCCTCCCTCCCAGCCTCCCCCTGTCCTTTCCCTGAGGAAGTTCACTGTGCTCAGAGGTGCTGGGCTCTCCCCAGAACATTCCCGTCCTTCATGTAATGAACACATTCTCCCATCCGACACATACTATGGAAATGCACTCTCTGCGCAGGCTTGTCATTTAATGCCCTTGTAGGAACACTTGGTGACACAAATGTCTTTTAGTTTTATTCAAGTTCAATTCATCAGTATTTTCTTTCATGGGTCATATTTTGGGTGTTTGTACAGCAACCACCTGAGAAAGTGCTGAGCCCCACTGTCCAGGCTGATTTTCTGCAGCAACCACAGGGACTGGAGCAGGTTCTGGCACCAGAGTGTAAGCTGCTGAGAAACTCCCTATAGATCTGACGTGACTTTGAAGTTTGGTGAGGGGAGGATGCTGGACTTGTTTTGAGTCACACAACAGAAATATGCCTGATTCTCATGGACAGAGTGTTACGGGACCTGTGGGTTTAGAACCTCTTCAAGTGAAGACCCAGAAGGAAGCCCAGGGCAGGATGGAATCAGCTTATATCATCCCAGGAAATCCCTGAGTAATTGTGAACAGGAGCTGCTTAGAAATAGAGACGTTACCGATGCTGTTGAAAGTATTATAGGTGTCCCATCCCCCCCCTTCCCCCCCATTTACCCCCTCCACTTCACTCCCACTCTCTCCCCAGGCCTTCACCCCTTTGTTAACTGTGTCCATGGGTTATGCATATATGCTTCTAAATTCTTTGATTAATCTCTTCCCACCGTCCACCCATATTCCCTCATTCCTCTGAAATAGGATCATTTGTTGCATGTGTTAATGTCTCTGGATCTATTTAGTTCATCGGTTTCTTTTGTTCATTAGCTTCTTCTTAAAGAAGACCCTTCAACAATTCCTGTAGTGCTGGTCTGGTGGTGATGAACTCCTTTAGCTTTTTATTATAGGTGAAGCTCTTTATCTGACCTTCAATTCTAAATGATAGCTTTGCTGGGTAGAGCAATCTTGGTTGTAGTTCCATGTTTTACATCACTTTGAATATTTCTTGGCACTCCCTTCTGGCCTGCAAGGTTTCTGTTGAGAAATCAGCTGACAGTCGTATGGGGGCTCCCTTGCAGGTAACTAATTGCTTTTCTCTTGCTGTTTTTAAGAGTCTCTCTTTGTCTTTAACCTTTGGCATTTTAATTAGGATGAGTCTTGCTGTGGGCCTCTTTGGGTTCCTCTTGTTTAGGACCCTCTGTGCTTCCTGGACTTGTAAGTGTATTTCTTCCCCCAGGTAGGGAAAGTTTGCTGTCATTATTTTTTCAAATAGGTTTTCAATTTCTTGCTCTCCTTCCTCTCCTTCTGGCACCCCAATAATATGAAAGTTGGGCTTTTTGAAGTTGACCCAGAGACTCCTTATACTATATTCACATTTCTAGATATTTTTTTCTTTTTGCTCTTCTGGTTGGGGGTTTTCTGTTTCCTCATGTTCCAAAGAGCTGATTGGATTCTCATCATCCTTTACTCTACTGTTGATTCCCTGTAGATTATTCTTCATTTCAGTTCCTGTAGCCTTCTTTTCAAATTGTGCTTTATCATGTCATTGATTTTCTCAGTTGTTTTCTTAATAATATGCTTGAGCATCCTTATAAAGAAAATTCTGAACTCTGTGTTTGTTAGCTTGCTTGGTTGTATTTCATTTAGTTCCTCTTCTAGAGATTTCTTCTGTTCTTTCCTTTGTGATATGTTTCTTTGCCTCCACATTTTGGCTACTTCTGGGTGTTTGTTTCTATGTATTAGGTAGAGCTGCTATGTCTCCTGGAGTTGGTAGAGTGGCTTTGTGTAGTAGGTGTCCTGTAGGGCCCAGTGGCTCAGCCTCCCCAGTCACCTGAGCTGGGCCTTCTAGGTGCTGCCCTGTGTGGGTTGTGTGCACTGTCCTGTTGTAGTTGAGCCTTGGTTGCTGTTGGTGTCACTGTGAGGTACTGACCCCCAGCCAATCGGCTGTGAGGACCAGCTGCAACTGCAGCCAAAGAGCTGCTGGATGGAGACACTCCTAGGGAGCAGGATTACTTCAGTGGGGCTTTCGTGTTCACCATGTACGCCCGTTGATTGTGTCACTTGTGAATGTGGTAGTGTTGTAATCCAGTGTGGTTGAGTCTGACCACTGGGTGAACTGTCTTTGAGGCCTACTGGGGGGTGCAAAGTCAGTCTCTGTCAGTGCCTTGCCCAGGGCCACCCAGCATGAGCTACACAGCAGTCCCTAGATGGCTGGTGCTTGTGCTGGGCTTAGAGGTGTCCAATTGAGGCCAAGCTATGAACCAATGCAGCTGCCGCTGGTGCAAGGCCTGGGGCCACTTACCAAAGATGTATGGAACACGCTGCTGCTTGTTTTAGAGATTTTAGGAAAGCCTTAAGCATGATATTTGAGAGGCCACTTGCATAGAAAAGCCACTGTAAATGGCCTGGATGAACCTGCAGGTTGGGAAGGGCTGGGCATCCGGCAATCACGGGGTGGGGAGAAAGGTGTGAGTCAGGTGCTGATGATTCAAATGTGGTGCCAGCCTGATGGCTGTGCGGGGAGGGCTTGGCAAAGGAGCCATGGTCTCTTCAGCTCCTTTGCCTGGAAGAAAGCTGCCCCTCCACCTCTTGCCCCAACTTCAGGCAGGTTAGTTCCTCCCCAAGTGTCTCAGGTTCCTTTCAGGCTCCTGCCTGGCTCTGGGCTCAGAGGAAGAGGGTCTGAGTGAGTCCATGCATGGCCCCTTTAAGAGGAGCTGTGGGGCTCTTGCAGCCTCTGCGATCCTCAGGCACAGTTCCCGCTGATTTCATAGCCCGGAGTTGTGTGGCCATCTCTTCCCTGTCCTGGAGCCCTGGACTGGAGGCCTGCTGAGGGGCTGGGACCCCGCACTCCTCTGGCAACCTCTGCCACCAAGATGTCCCTCCTGGGTTTAAACCACTGCACCCAGTGTGGGCTTGCAGTCAAGTCTCTGCTATTGGGTCCGGATCCCCGCTTCCTCCCAGGTGCCCCTCCTCCCAGTATTAATGCTTTTTCAGTCCCTTGGTTGTAGGGCTTTTGTTCAGCTAGATTTCAGGAGGTTCTGAGTGATGATTGTTCTGTATTTTAGTTGTGATTTTGATGTAATTGTGGGAGGTGGCATTTACCTTGGTCACTTACTCTGCCACCTTGCTTCCTCTCCTCATGATTTTTAAATCTTTGTTTTTCTGCTTCTGTGATTTTATGTTTTTTTCTACCTTTTCATTCGAATTCCTGATTCAATCCTCTGCTGCATCCAACCTACTTTTATTCCTTCCAGTGTTTTTGTTTTTATAAATCCTTCCATGAAGTTATTTTATCCATTGCTTTTCAGAGGCCGTGGAAGAGAGAGAGAGGGAGAGAGAGAGGGAAACATCCATGTGAAAGACACACAGCAATTGGTTGCCTCCCACAGACACCCCGACCTGGATCGAGACTGCAGCTCAGGTGGAAGCCCTTGGCGGGGGGTCCACCAGAGACCCTTCATTCCATGGGCAGAGGGAAGCCCTACAGCATTTCACAGCTGGGTGCTATGTGGGTGCCTAGTCTCAGCTCTGGTGCACTGGGCTGTGGCATATTTTTGGGTCATGGTTCCAGACCTCTCAGGGGGAACCTCTGTCCTAATATATCGTTGGTCACCGCAGCCTGTCGCCCATGGGAGCAGGGCCAGCCCCTTTCGCCTGTCAGGACTTCCTTCCAGTCCTGTAGTGGCTCCTGCACCCAGACCTTGGTTAAAAGTCTCCTCTTGAGAGCCTTTAGTTGGTAATTCAGGGTGATTGATCCCCATTCTGTGGTCATTTCCACTTGGTTCCGGGAGCAGCTGAGAGTAAGATCCACCTACCCCTCCATCGCCTTGATCCCCCCCTCTGCCTTTTAGTTCCTAAAAAAGGAAATGCCCCTGTGGTTCCTGTGACAACATCACTGCTAATAGAATAAAGCTGTTACTGCAGACTCGTCGGGGGTAGGCTCAGAGCCACGGGTCTGGAGGCTCTGGAGAGACTGTTGTGTGGCCAAGGAGCCCTGAGCCCTGGGAGGAAACAGCCAGAAACTCCACCTGCAGCTGCTCCTGAAGCTGAGACAGAGTCTGAGGCCATGAGCGCCCCCTGGTGTCCTGGGGGCCCCCTGCAGCCCAGCCTCCTGTCTCCTGCAGGGAGGTTTGTGTCTGGCTCACACTGACCTCCCCTCACTGTGTCTCGCACAGAAATACACGGCCGAGTCCTCGGATTTCAGGCTGTTCATTTGCAGATACAGCATGTTCTTGGCGTTGTCTCTGGAGATGGTGAATCGGCCTTTCACAGAGTCTGCATAGTATGTGCTACCACCAGTATTACTAATTTCTGAGACCCACTCCAGCTCCTTCCCTGGAGCCTGGCGGACCCAGTCCATGTTATAGCTACTGAAGGTGAATCCAGAGGCTGCACAGGAGAATCTCAGAGACCCCCCAGGCTTCACCACGGCTCCCCCGGACTCCACCAGCTGCACCTCACCCTGGACACCTGCAAACACAAAGACGTCCTGGTCAGGAAACTCTCACATGTCCACTGTTTCTCTCACTTGTGTCCACTCACACACTCAGCGTCTCTTGTTCTCCATACATTACCTCTTAAAATAGCAACAAGGAAAACCCAACTGAGCCCAAACCCCATGGTGACTGGTCTGTGTTCAGTCCTGATCAGGGAATGAGAACAGCTGGGAATCCCGGGGCTGGGCTCCTGTCCCAGAGCTGCAGGGTCGGGGCTGGGCTGTTTTTTATGAGTAGAGGGGGCCCTATTTGCATGTCGCCCTACTATATAGAGGGTGTTGGGCTGAGCCTATGGAGAGTCAGTACCTCAGTATAGGTGAGACTGTTCCAGGGTATTTCTTTGCCATGGGAGCTTTCCACTCACCAAACACAAATTATAGAGAGATTTGGGGTTTGTTGATGAGACCACATCTAGTAACTGCGACCCAGCATCAAGGCTCTGATCTTCCCCAGTAGCCCCCAGTGCTTCCGGAAACCATCCTCTGGACAGAGCAGGACCAGCCCATTGAGGGAGGGTACAGGACCCCTTGAGTATAATAAGAGCCTCAATGAGCCCCTGTATTCCAGTGTTACTTACACTTCAAGTCTGTATCTACCTGTAGCGTTAGAGTCCTCACTACAATGTAGAAGGTTTTGCATCACCTGTGAGGTGGTCCTAGGTCAGCTAAGGTGAGTCCGGTTCACTGAGATCTGGGAGGTATAACTGAAGCCTCCCTTGGGCTCTGGGCCACTGTCAAGTGACACAAGAAATTTGAGTGATGAGGGAAATCTGAGTGGCACAGGATGACAGGACTAATGGTCTGTTCCCTTTGTGCATCTCCTGTCCACAAGAACCCCCAGGTTCACTGGCCCAGAAGCCCTTCTGTGGGATCTCATGTCAGGAATCAGACTTCAGCCTTTTGGGGAGTAGTGATAACAGACAACAACCAAGAGCAATAGCGCATCCATGACCAAGAATGTCAGTTGTGGTCAAAAGTGACCTCTCCTCTCTCCCTGGGAGGTGGGGCCTGAATTAGGTGGCTTCCTTTTCAGTGGCTGGAGGGGAGCCCAAGGTGGGGCCCTGGTGACAGGTGGGTGTCCTGTCAGATCCCGATCAGCTCAGGTCCTGGAAAGAGGAGCTGGGTCAGCCTCTGGTCCCAACCTCTGGAAGCCCAGATATGGACAGAGAAGACACTGAAGACATTAGAGAAACATTGGATGGACCACTTCAGGTCACTGAATTCTGACCTTCTGACCTGGGACCCCGCAGAGCAGCCTTCCTTGCTTGGGGCTGCAGGCCCAGTCTGAATATTAATGCATTAAATTGGACTTTACAAAGTTAATTACTTGAGAATATAGTCAGTATGATTTATTAGATTAGGCTCCTAGAAAATTTAACATGAATTATACTCAGATAGAAATGATCACAGTAAAGGGTGTGATAGAGACGCACAGGGGAGGCTCCTGAGAGAGCTACTGAGGGAATTAAGTCCAGAGGTTGCACGTGGTCAGTTGGGACAAGGCTGTCAGGAGGCTGTGCAGAGGGAGACAGAGCAGAGGGGGAACCATCTCTGGTGACCTGAGATTTGGTCTCTAATGGGACCTGGAGCCGGACTGACCGTGTTCTTCTGAGACGATTCCCCGAGACCCAGAGTCACCCTCTCAGGTGGGAGAACTGGACTCTGCTCATTTGAAACACACCCTCCCTGCTTCCTGCAGCTTCTGAAGTGCCCTCTGAGCCGATGAGTTTGGAATCCTTCCCTGTTCCTGCATTTCTTGGAAGTGGTCAAGAAGGACTGTCTGAGGAGGTAGTTTATTTTCTCTGAAGTGTGTGTAGAACTCACCCTTGAATCCATTTGGACACGAGCTTTCCTCCGCTTAGAGTTTTTGATCAGTACTTCATTTATTTTATAGTTTATACCAATCTGCAATGTCAGATTCAAATTCCTATATTGGCACCTATTAAGGGGAC
Organism: Miniopterus natalensis; assembly: GCF_054644295.1. NCBI lineage: Eukaryota > Metazoa > Chordata > Mammalia > Chiroptera > Miniopteridae > Miniopterus > Miniopterus natalensis. The sequence goes on along the minus strand of NC_142081.1, from coordinate 180,920 downwards.
AGAGAAATACAACTGTTGACCTTCACAGAGTGTAGAAAGTGCTGAAATAATGGTGCGTGCAGACCACGTGTTTGTATCACATGCCATCCAAGAGAATGAACTCGAACACACTCCCTGGTATAGAATTCATAAAGCGTCGTAGTCCCGAGAATGGGCCTCCCTCACCTCCAGCTCAAGTGGCACAAGGGACGGGCCCCAGCTGCTGGTCTCTGACATTCACTGTGGTTTGTGCTGGGGACACAGCTGTGCCCAACCCCCAGACCTTGGCTGAGCTCGGCAGTGGCACCAAGACAGGGCCACTGCTGGGAGACAGGAGTCACCTGGAGGAAGGTCCTGGCTCCAGCCACCTCCGAAGCATTTGTGGGGCCTTCAGGAACTGCAGGGGGTTTACACAAGGTCGTCCTCTTGTGGACACATTCGATCATATCTGACGGTTTCCTGGGCTCCCCAAGCCCTCTGGATTTTTCTTTGTCCATAAGATACACTGTCTGTTTACACGTGAAAATGTTTCTACCAATGAATTAAATCTATTAAAATACAAAGCCATCAGTGGTAGCCACAGAGAGACAGGTGTAGAGACTCTTGGAGGAAATGTCCTATGGAGAGGAACCGGGACCTTGGGAGAAATGAGCCACAGACACCACCTGCCCCTGGTCCTGTGGGTGCAGCACAGAGCCTGCGGGTCCTGAGCGCCCCCTGGTGTCCTGATTGGGTGCTCAGCCCTGTCTCCAGAGGCTGCAGGGAGGGTTGTGTGGCTCTTACTGACCTCCCCTCACTGTGTCTCATGCACAGAAATACGCGGCTGAGTCCTCAGATTTCAGGCTGTTCATTTACAGATACAGCGTGTTCTTGGCATTGTCTCTGGAGATGGTGAATCGGCCCTTCACAGAGTCTGCATAGGATGTGCTACTTCCACCAGGATTAATGTACGAGACCCACTCCAGCCCCTTCCCTGGAGCTTGGAGGATCCAGCTCATATCCCTGCTACTAAAGGTGAATCCAGAGGCTGCACAGGAGAGTCTCAGAGACCCCCCAGGCTTCACCACGGCTCCCCCAGGCTCCACCAGCTGCACCTCACCCTGGACACCTGCAAACACAAAGAATTTCTGGTCAGGAAACTCACACGTCCACTCTTTCTCTCACTCATGTCCACTCACACTCTCAGTGTCTCTTGTTCTCCATAAATTACCTCTTAAAATAGCAACAAGGAAAACCCAGCTGAGCCCAAGCCCCATGGTGAGTGGTCTGTGTTCAGTCCTGATCAGGGAATGAGAACAGCTGTGGATCCCGAGGCTGGGTTCCTGTCCCAGAGCTGCAGGGTCGGGGCTGGGCTGGTTTTTATGACCAGAGGGGCCTTATTTGCACGTCATCTTGCTATGTAGGGACTCTTGGGTTGGACACTGACATGAAGGACGTTGTCTAAGAGTGTGACATGTCCAATTGTGCATGTCTGCTAAGAACTAGGGCCCACATCTGGGCCTGTGCAATTCTCACTGCACTTAGCTGCTTCCAGAGACCTGTACAAATTCCCAGGAAAGAAAATTGTCATAAAGAGAGTGGAGAATAGTTTAAAATGAGAGATGCTTTTCAGATTCAACAGTAATGACATAGGAGAAATCAACCATCACAGCCAGAGGAAGAAGTGAAAGTTCAGGGTGTTGATGTTCAGGGGACGGGAGCCCCATCTGACAGTATTTCCCTCAAAGTGTTCAGAGGATGAATCAAGACCAGATTGTGAACCCAGAGGCGGTGGACAAGTGCTGGGGAGAGTGGAGGGTCTGTGTGGGCCCCTGGGACACAGAAGCATGAACCCTAGAGACACAGGCAGAGCCCCCGGGCCATGACCTTCAGGGGTCGGTGCTGACTGTGTAGCAGCTGCACTGCCTCATGTGCTGTGTTTCTCCTCTGGACCCTGATGGGAGCCAGTTTCCTTCCCTGGGGATGGAGAAGTAGCTTTGTCATGACAGGTGTGTTTGGGTGAAGATGTGGGTAATGGTTTGTGAGCAATGAGAATGTTAGTACTGGAAACCTTGCTGTCTGCATGGGACCTGGGGAACACTGTCCCCATGTCCCCACATGATGGGAGGGAACTGGAACAGGGGCCTGACTCAGGGCAACACTGGGGAAGCCACCTGGGATCACGAATGGGGGACGTAACCCAAACTGAGGACACACCACCCAGGGTTCCTGCTCCATTCGGCTCTGACTCTCCTTGTTGTGTGATGGGTTCAAGTTTCCTCTCCTCACTTTCCTCTGAAATAGCCCCACACGTTCCCTAGAGTCATGAGACACTGTGGGGAGTGTGCAGGGCACCAGCCCCGTGTGTGCTGACCTCGTAGCTCCCATCTCTCCTGGGCTCACTTTCTAGTTCTGTGAATCTCCTGGTGCCGTCTCCAGGGTTTTCTACATGTAAGATCATGTCATCTGCGTACCGATGGGAAGTGATATTTTGTTCTGCTCCTCTCTGATTTAGCCACTTTCTATTCTACTTTTTTAAAAATCTAATTATTCTGACAACGATATGCAGCTTGTGGAATAGAAGCAGTTACTGGGGTGCCCTTGTGTTGCTCTTCATGTTACAAGAATTGCTTTGAAATTTTCTCTGTGGAGCACAATTGCCGGAGCCCGCCGGCAGAGTCTAACGGTCCTGAGGAAGGGGTGAGGATGAAGAAAAGACAGACACAAAAAAGATGGGATCGGGAGGGCTGCAGCTCGTGACTCCTGCCAGCTGCCAGCCCCGAGTTTATTTCCCAGCTCAGTTTATACAGACACTGTTGATTATGCTAAATAGCACCCTGCCCTGCATTCCTTTACCTTGCCCCTATGAATGCTCTTGAGAGTAAATATCTTGCCTCCAGCAGAAGCTCAGACCTTGTTAACTATCTTTGTCTGGGCTTCTAATGGGAACTTTTGGGGAGGATTGTCCTAGGCTAGGTGTGTGGCTTGACTGCCCTTTGATCCTTCAGGCTGGGACAGCATCCTGATAGGCCTTTCTGGAATACATGGCCACAAGCTAAATCGGTATCCCCTTGGTGCCACAAGGACCGGGTCAGGAAGCAGTAGGGCACATCTGCAGCTCACCCAGGCAGCTCCTCCGTGCCTGGGGCCACAAGGGCTCCCCCCACACAATGCTAACTGTTTTCTTTTCCAATGTACCATTTACTATACGGAGGTTCCTCACTTCTCTATGTAACGCATTTTGAATTTTGATCATAAAGAGGTTTTAATATAGTCCATTGCCATTTATTTGTATGCTGATACAGTTAGTCCTTCATGCTGGGGATGAGCTGTGGCACATTTACTGGTTCCCTGGGTTGCACCGTCCTTGCCTTCCTGGAGGATGACGCACTGATCATGGTGAATGACCCGCCAAAGGGCTGTTGAGTTTCCTAGTATCATTGAGGATTTTTGCATTTATGCTCATCAGGGACATGGCCTGTCATTTTTTGATTGCTCTTATTTGGCTTTGGTAGGAGTGTAGTGGTCACCTCAATAAAATAATTAGAAAGACTTTTGTCTTCTTGAAAGTCTTGGACGTGTTTGAGAAGAACTGACTGAGACAATACGATTTGTTCTGTGAAATTTGGCTAGAATTTACTCTTGTATCCACTTGAACATGGGATTTTCTTGTTGACAGGTTTAGATTAATACTTCAATTGTTTAAATAAACATGAACCCATCTAGGAATGTCAGGGGCAAATTCTTAATTTAAACACCAAATTATGGACTGAGAAATACAACTGTTGATCTTCACAGGGTGTGGACAGGGCATTGTAATTCCCACATGGACACACCTGGACTGAGCAGTGAAACCCTAACAGGTGTCCTAAGTCTGGACGCCTCAGGTCGACCTGAGCAACATGAACTGACTTGGGAACCAATAGAGGTCCCCGCCTAGGGAAAGACCTGCCTCTGTGAACTGCAGCCAGGGGCTGGTCTCTGCAGGCTCTGAGGTGGGCAGGGCCAGCTCCTACCTGAGACTCAGCAAATGCATGTCTGCTCTTCCCCCTGAAGTTGGAGGGATTTTCTGAAGAGGGGACAAAGTCATTCCCCTCAAGATTTCTGGGCATTAAGGGAACATGCTGGACATGGGAACAAGTGTTCTCAGCACATTTAACAATTCCTCCTGTGAGAGGCAAAACTCAGCCAGGACACTCACAGAGTTAAGGGACAATGTATTTGGGTCCAAGGAGGAAATTACAGTTGTTTGCCGACCACATGCTTATTTTATAAACCATCCAAGAGAATAAACTAAAATCACACTGTCTTACAGAGATTTCATAAAATGACTTAGTGTTGAGAATGCACCTCCCTGGCCTCCATCTCCAGGGAGCACAGAGAACATGTCCCAGCTGCTGGTCTCTGAATTCCAAGGTGGTTTGTGCTGCAGACACAGCTGTGCCCGACCCCCAGACCATGTCTGAGCTTGAAAGTGACACTAAGGCAGGGCCATGGCTGGGAGACCCAGGCGTCATTGGAAGGGAACACAGAGTGAAGAAATCTGTGACCCATTTGTTGGGAGGTCGAGAAATGCAGGGAGCTTAAGGCAAGTCCCACTTTTTGTGGACCGACTTTGATTGTGGGCTGACGGCTTCCCCAGGTTCACCAACCCTTTTGCAGTTTTCTCTCCCACAAGTGATACAATCCTTTTCTGCACGTGAGAATGTTTCTACTAAACTAATAACTACTTTAAATGCAGACCCATCGGGGGTAGGCACAGAGCACAGGTCTGGAGACTCTGGAGAGACTGTTGTGTGGAGAGGAAGCCCTGAGCCCTCAGAGGAAACAGCCAGAAACTCCACCTGCAGCTGCTCCTGAAGCTGAGACAGAGTCTGAGGCAGTGAGCGCTCCCTGGTGTCCTGGGGGTCCCCTGCAGCCCAGCCTCCTGTCTCCTGCAGGGAGGTTTGTGTTTGGCTCACACTGAACTCCCCTCACTCTGTCTCTCTAACAGAAATACACGCCTGAGTCCTCAGATTTCAGGTTGTTCATTTGCAGATACAGCGTGTTCTTGGCATTGTCTATGGAGGTGGTGAATCGGCCCTTCACAGAGTCTGCATAGTATGTGCTACTTCCATCAGGATAAATTAGACAGACCCACTCCAACCCCTTCCCTGGAGTCTGGCGGACCCAGCTCATGGCATAGCTACTGAAGGTGAATCCAGAGGCTGCACAGGAGAGTCTCAGAGACCCCCCCAAGCTTCACCACAGCTCCCCCAGACTCCACCAGCCGCACCTCACCCTGGACACCTGCAAACACAAAGACGTCCTGGTCAGGAAACCATCACACGTCCACTGTCTCTCTCACTCATGTCCACTCCCACACTCAGTGTCTCTTGTTCTCCATAAATTACCTCTTAAAATAGCAACAAGGAAAACCCAGCTGAGCCCAAGCCTTGTGGTGAGTGATCTGTGTTCAGTCCTAATCAGGGAATGAGAATAGCTGTGGATCCCGGGGCTGGGCTCCTGTCCCAGAGCTTCTGGGTCGGGGCTGGGCTGGTGTTTATGACCAGAGGAGACCCTATATGCATGTCTTGCTACTCTATAGGGAGTTCTGACTTGAACTTAGTGTGAGGTCATTTCTTCAGGGCAGGTGAGAGAGCCCTGTGCCATTTGGTGGCCTTGGGAACATTTCTATCACTAAATCCAGAATTTTAGGGAGATTTGGGCCTTACTGAGGAGAACAATCTCAAAACAGTGACCCACCATCAGGGCTCTGATCTTCTCCACTGTCTCCCTTTGCTCCCCTGAACCAGCATCAGGACAGAGGAAGGCCTACCCAGTGAGGTTGCAGACCCCCTTGAATGTAATGAGAGCCTCAGTGAGCCCCCGTATTCTAGTGTTACCCACACTTCAGGTTTGTATCCAGCTGTGGCCTCAGAGTCCTCAACACAATGGAGAACGTTGTGTAACACCTGTGAGGTGGTCGTAGGTCAGCTAAGGTGAGTCCGTTCACTGAGATCTGGGAGGTACAACTGAAGTCTCTGTTGGGCACAGAAGTCTATCAAGTGACACAAGAAATCTGAGTGATGCGGGAAATCTGAGTGGCACAGGATGACAGGACCCCTGCTCTTGATACTATTGTCCCTCAACAGTCCCCAAGTTCACTGACCTTAGAATCATTCCCCTGGGATCTCATGTCAGGAATCAGACAACATCCTATTGGGGAGTAGTTATAACAGACACTAGCCAGTAGCAATAGCACACCCATGAATAACAGGGTCGGAGCTGGTCAGGAGTGACCTCTCCCTCTCCCTGGGAGGTGGGGCCTGAATTAGGTGGCTTCCCTTTCAATGACTGGAGGGGAGCCATGGTGTGGCCACGGTGACAGGTGGGTGTCTTGTCACATTTACATCAGCTCAGGTCCTGGATGGAGAAGCTGGGTCAGCTTCTGGGGCCCAACCTCAGGAAGCCCAGATATGAAGGGAGATGACACTGGAGGTTCTAGAGCAGCATTAGATGGACCACTGAGCGATGGTCACTGAGCTCTGACCTCCTAACCTCCTGACCCAGCAGAGCAGTCTTCCTTGCCTGGGGCTGCAGGCTCACTCTGAATATTACTGCATTAAATTGGACCTCATAATGTTAATTAATTGAGAGTATAGCCAGTATGTTTAATTAGATTCCGCTCTTAGTAAATTTAGCATGAAATATACTCAAATAGCAATGATCACAGGAAAGGGCATGACAGAGACGCACAGGGGAGCTTCCTGAGAGAGCTACCAGAAGAAATTAAGTCCAGAGGTTGCACATGGTCAGTGGGGACAAGGCTGTCAAGAGGCTGTGCAGAGGGAGACAGAGCAGAGTGGGAACCATCTCTGGTGACCTCAGATTTGGTCTCTAATGGGACCTGGAGCCGGACTGACCATGTTCGTCTGAGACAATTTCCCGAGACCCAGAGTCACCCTCTCAGGTGGGAGAACTGGACTCTGCTCATTTGAAACACACCCTCCCTGCTTCCCCCAGCTTCTGAAGTGCCCTCTGAGCTGATGACATTTCCATCTGTTGATGGTTCCATGGGAGTGTTTCCAGCACGAAGTCTCCTGTCCATTTTCTGTGGGTCCATCCAGAAATTCTGGGCTCACAGATATTCACTGTATCTCTAGGCTGCGGTCACCGTACACATAGGTGTCTTTGGACTGACCAGCTAATCCAAGATGTTCAAGGACGGTGGTCTCCAACAGTCACCCATGGTCTTGTCCATCAGGGTGATGTATATCTGCTAGGGCAACCCGGAGTATGGTGACACAAGTTGTGTTCTCTCTATGAGTCACCCATCTGCATAATTCATTAGGGTCCCATATGTGAATCTCTCATTTCTTACAGGGAACCGGGAAAACCCCTCCCTGGAGGAGACATGGTGGTGGTGTGTCTGTCAGAGGGGCCAGCATTTGATTGACCATGGCCCCTGTGCCTGTCCATCACCATCATCACCATCACCACCATCATCAGCATCATCACCATCACCATCATCATCACCATCATCACCATCACAACCATCACTATCACCACCATTGTCACCATCATCACCATCATCACCATCACCATCATCACCATCATCAGCATCATCACCATCACCATCATCATCACCATCATCACCATCACAACAATCACTATCACCACCATTGTCACCATCATCACCATCATCACCATCAACACCATCATCACCATCATCAGCATCATCACCATCACCATCATCATCACCATCATCACCATCACAACAATCACTATCACCACCATTGTCACCATCACCACCATCACCATCACCACCATCATCACCATCCTCACCATCCTCACCATCATCACTATCATTACAATCACCACCATAATCACCATCATCACCATCACCATCCTCACCATCCTCACCATCATCACCATCACCATCCTCACCATCGTCACCAGCATCACCATCATATTTGCTTATTTATTATCATTTTTCTCATTTTTAAGGCATATTGTACACACATCATGAGCCATTATCTCTATTTCTGCTCATTTTTTATAATTGTTCAGTGAAATTTGTAGCCAGACTCTATTTACCTTCTCATGTGACTGATGGCTCATTCCTGCCTCTTCTCCATTTGCCCCACTCGGGAATCTGATAGGAAAGGCGGGGTCTCCTCTGTAGATGTCCTGGGGAAATGAAACCACACCAGCCCCTGGGATTAGATTTCCTCCCTCCCCACCACCTCGCTGAGATCAAAGTCCTGAGCCAGTCTCCTCTCCTGGCTCCACAGATCCCCTCTGACTTGCTGTAGGGCCTTCCCTGTGCTTCCCAGAGATTTCAACTCTGTACATGACAAACTTCCTGTTCCTTGGTTGTGGGTTTGTCCACAGCCTATAGAACTGTGCAAAGCCACCCTGAGTCATGTCTCTTCCTAGTGTCACCTACTCTTGGAGAGGTAAGTATGACCACAGGCCAATGACTGTCACCACGTGGGCCTCTCCTCTCTAGCTTTGGGGTCACATGTCTCAGGTGTCAAACCCCCACCTGTCCTACTGCTGCCTGGATGGGACCCTGAGCTGTGAGGGGCTGAGCTGCTCTGTGGAGTCAGCAGAGCCTCCTGTTAGATTTAGGCGACAATGGACAGAAGCTGTCCCGATTAATTTTCATTTAAGGGAAAGTGTGTCTGAAAAATACTTTATCTATGTTGTCCATCTGAGAAAGTTTTCTCTGGTTACAACAGACCTTTAAATGACAGACCGCAGAGGAAAGTGCAGAATCAGGAATCCAGAGACGTTCCCTGAGGGAAACTGTGACAGGAAGAGGAAACCAGCCAGGAAACATCCCAAACCGCCAACTTCATCTGCTCCTGGGAGGGTCCTTGTGCTCAGGGCCCCTGAGCACCCCAGTGGCTTCAGCCCCTCCTGCAGGGAGGTTTGTGTCTGGCTCACACTGACCTCCCCTCACTGTGTGTCTTTTGCACAGAAATACACGGCCGAATCCTCAGATTTCAGGCTGTTCATTTGCAGATACACCATGTTCTTGGCGTTGTCTCTGGAGATGGTGAATCGGCCCTTCACAGAGGCTGCATCGTATTTGCTACTTCCATCATAACTTATTGCTGCCACCCACTCCAGCCCCTTCCCTGGAGCCTGGCGGACCCAGTGCATGTAGTAGCTACTGAAGGTGAATCCAGAGGCTGCACAGGAGAGTCTCAGAGACCCCCCAGGCTTCACCACGGCTCCCCCAGACTCCACCAGCTGCACCTCACCCTGGACACCTGCAAACACAAAGACGTCCTGGTCAGGAAACTCTCACACGTCCACTGTTTCTCTCACTCGTGTCCACTCACACACTCGATGTCTCTTGTCCCCCATAAATTACCTCTTAAAAAAGCAAGAAGGAAAACCCAGCTGAGTCCAAGCCCCATGGTGAGTGGTCTGTGTTCAATCCTGATCAGGGAATGAGAACAGCTGGGGATCCCGGGTCTGGGCTCCTGTCCCCAAGCTGCAGGGTTGGGGCTGGGCTGGTTTTTATGAGCAGAGGGGCCCCTATTTGCATGTCCTTCTGCTATAAAGGCAGCTCTGTGGTTGGACCCTGACATTAAGGACACATCCTAGTCTGTGACATGTCCTTTTGTGCATGTCTGTAAAAATTACTCCTGATGTCCTGTCCTCTGACCTCCTCACTGCCCTCAAAGCCTCCAAGAGACCTGTAAAAACAATCAGGAGAGAAAATGCCATTAAAGAAAAAGTGAGGTGTTTAAAATGAGGGATGGCTTTTAGAGTCTCCAGTAATGACAAAGCTGAGAAATCATCCCTCCAACCCAGAGGAAGAATGAAAAGTGCAGGAGGCTCATGTTCAGGGGATGGGAAACTGCACCTGACACTATTTCCCTACAAAGTGTTCAGAGGATGAATTAAGACCAGAGTGTGAACCCAGAGCAGGTGATCAATTTCTGGGGAGAGTGGAGGGTCTGTGTGGGCCCCTGGGACACAGAAGCATGAACCATAGAGGCACAGGCAGAGCCCCCGGGACATGACCTTCAGGGGTAGGTGCACTACCTCATGTGCTGTGTTTCTCCTCTAGACCCTGATGGAAACCAGTTTCCTACCCTGGGGATGGAGAAGTAGCTCCGTCATGAGCAGGTGTGTCTAGGTCAAGATAAATGCAATAACTTTGCATATTTCGTGCCAGTCTCTTCTGCCCTGAAATGTTTCTCTTGAGAGATCTGCTGACAGCCTTATGGAGGCTGCCTTGTAGGTAATTAACTGCTTTTCTCTTGCTGCATGTAAAATTCTGTCTTTGTCATTGACCCTTCTCATTATAATTCTGAGGTGTGCATGTGTGAACCTATTAGTGTTCATCGTGTTTGGGACCCTGTGAGCCTCCTGGACTGTGTGTCTTTCCCCTTCACCTGATTAGTGAAGTTTTAGGTCCTTATTTCATCACATAGGTTCTGGATCACTTGCTCTGTGTCTTCTCCTGTTGGGATGCCTATGACGCGGATGTTGTTTTATTTCAAATTTCCCAAATTCACGTTAACAATCCTCGTTATTTTGAAATCTTTTATCTGTTTGCTTCTGTGATATTGTGTTTTTTTCTACCTTTTCATCCAAATTCCTGCTTCAGTCCTCTGCTGCATCCAACCTACTTTTTATTGCTTCCAGTGTTTTCTTTTTCTTTTCTTTAAATCCTCACCTGAAGTTATTTTCTCCATTGCCTTTCAGAGATAGTGGAAGTGAGAGAGGGAGAGAGTTAGAAAAATTGATGTGAAAGAGACACAGCAATTGTTTGCCTCCAACACATGCTTTGGAATGGGAATGGAGCGTGTAACCTTGGTACGAGTCCTTAACCAGGAAGCCAACTTGAGACCCTTCGGTCTGCTGGCTGAAAGACACCCCACAACATTTCTCACCTGGATGTTATGTGGGCACCTAAGCACAGCTCTGGTGCTCTAGGCTGTGGCCTATTTTTGGGTCATGGCTTTGGACCTCTCGGAGGATCCTCTGTGCTGAGATATCCCTCCGTAACCTTGGATTGCCCTCTGTGGGAGTAGGATCAGCCCCTTTCACCTGTCAGCCCTTCCTCCCAGTGTGGAAGTGGATTTTTCTATCTGTTGTTGGTTAAAAGCCTCCTCTTCAGAGAGTTTGTAGGTGGTAATTCATGGAGATTGATCACCAATTTAGTTGTAATTTCCACTTGGTTCTGGGAGCTGTTGAGTGTAAGGTTCACCTTCACCCCGTCTTCTGCATTTCTCTTCCTACAAACTGGAAATGTCGTCTGTGGTTCATGTGAGAATGTTGCTACCACTAGAGTAAAACTGCTAAAATGCAGAGCCATCAGTGGTAGCCAGAGAGTCATAGGTCTGGAGAGACCCTTGGAGAGACTGTTGTAAGGAGAGGAAGCCCAGAGCTCTGACAAGAATCAGCGAGAAACATAACCTGGAGCTGCTCCTGAAACACAGAGTTTGTGGGTGCTGAGCTCCCTCTGGATGTCCTGAGCGCCTCCTTTAGCTCAATCGTCTCAGAATGAAGGCTGCTTGGAAACTACCCACAGATCTGAATGTGACTTTGGCTCTGGGGGTTGGGAGGATGCTGGACTTGTTTGGAGTCACAAGGCAGACTTATGGAGAATTCTCAGGGACAGACTGTTACTGGACATATGGGTTTACAACCAGTTCCATTGAATACCCAAAAGGAAGCCCAGGGCAAGATGGAGACAGCTTATATCATCAAAGGAAATCCCTGAGTAATTGTGAACAGGAGCTGCTTAGAAATAGAGATGTTACCGATGCTGCAGGCAGGGATCCAGAGACATAAGGAACGTTTCATTGCAAACTGGTGGGAAGGGGATCCCCAGTTACCTACAGGCACATCCCCACAGTGTGTCTGTCTATAAGGTGACAACTCCACAGGTCCAGGGGATTAGCACTTGGTCACACTGAGGTCATTACCCACATTGTGTCTCCATGGGTCACTCAGCTGCATAATTCATTGGGGTCCCATTTATGAATCTCTGAACCCTTAGAGGGAAGAGGTTACAGCCCTCCCTTGAGGAGCCGTGGTGATGGTGTATCTGTAAGAGGGGCATTCATTTCATTGACCAGGCGCCTGCCTCAGCCCATGATCATCATCATCATCAGCATCAGCATCATCAGCATTATCACCATCATCACCATTATCATCATTTGCTTATTTATTATCATGTTTCTTATTTTCTGTAGACCACCTTTTGTACACACATGAGCCATTATCTGTATTTCTGCTCAGTTTTTGTAGTTGTTTAGAGAAATTTTAGCCAGACTCTATTTTCCTTCTCATGTACTGCTGACAACTGATGGCTCATTCCTGCCTCTTCTCTGTCTGCTCGACACGGGAATCTGAACAGAAAGGTGGGTTCTCTTATGTAGATGTCCTCTGGAGATTGAAACCACACCAGCCCCTGGGAGCAGAATTCCTCCCTCCCCACCACCTCACCAAGATCAAAGCCCTGAGCCAGTCTCCTCTTCTGGTTCCATGAGAGCCCCTCTGACTTGCTGAACGGTCTTTCCTGTGCTTCTCAGAGATTTCAACTCTGTACGTAGTAAACATCCCAATCCCTTAGTTGTGTGTTTGTCCTAAACCTAGACATTTGCTCCATGTCATCCTGGGTCCCTCTCCCTTTGCCTGGTGTCACCTACTCTTGGTGCGGTGAGCATGATGACAGATCAATGAGTGTCACCACCTGGGTTTTCTCTAGCTTTCTGTTCACACCCCTCAGGTGCCCGCTGTCCTGAACCCACGTGTCCTGCTGCTGGATAGTTGGGACCCTGAGCTGTGTGAGGCTGAGCTGATCGGTGGAGTCAGCTTAGGCTCCTGTTAGATTCAGGTGATGGTGGTCAGAAGATTTCACTATTAATTGTCATTTGGGGAAAAGAGTGTGTGCAAAAGACATTCTGCCTGTTGTCCACGTGAGAAAGTCGTCTCTGTTTACAGCATACATTTCTAAATGACAGACCTCAGAGGAAAGCGCAGAATCAGGAATCCAGAGAGGTTCCCTGAGGGAAGCTGTGACTGAACAGGAAACCAACCAGGAAACAGCCCAAACCGCCCACTGCACCTGCTCTTGGGAGGGTCCTTGTGCTCAGCGCCCATGCGCACCCTGGTGGCCTCAGCCCCTTGTGCAGGGAGGTTTGTGTCTGGGCTCACACTGACCTCCCCACACTGTGTCCCTCGCACAGTAATACACGGCCGAGTCCTCAGATTTCAGGCTGTTCATTTGCAGATACAGCGTGTTCTTGGCGTTGTCTCTGGAGATGGTGAATCGGCCCTTCACAGAGTCTGCATAGTATGTGCTACCACCATTACCATTAATAGCTGAGACCCACTCCAGCCCCTTCCCTGGAGCCTGGCGGACCCAGTGCATGGCATAGCTACTGAAGGTGAATCCAGAGGCTGCACAGGAGAGTCTCAGAGACCCCTCAGGCTGCACCACGGCTCCCCCAGACTCCACCAGCTGCACCTCACTCTGGACACCTGCAAACACAAAGACGTCCTGGTCAGGAAACTCTCACACGTCCACTGTTTCTCTCACTCATGTCCACTCACACACTCAGTGTCTCTTGTTCTCTATAAATTACCTCTTAAAATAGTAACAAGGAAAACCCAGCTGAGCCCAAGCCGCATGGTGAGTGGTCTGTGTTCAGTCCTGATCAGGGAATGAGAACAGCTGGGGATCGCGGGGCTGGGCTCCTGTCCCAGAGCTGCAGGGTCGGGGCCTGGCTGGTTTTTATGGCCACAGGGGCCCTATTTGCATGTCTTCCTGCTATATAGAGATCTCAGGGGTGAACCTACAGATAAGTCAGTAAGTCAGTGCAGGTGACAAGTTTCTAGGGCATTTGGTTGCCCTGGTAGCTTTTCACCCACTAAATACAGAATTATAGGAGGTTTGGGATTTGTTGATGAGACCACATCTGGTAACAGTGACACAGCCTCAAGGCTCTGATCCTCCCATTGGCTCCCATTGCTCCCCTGAAACTACTCCTGACACAGCTGCACCTGCCCCGTGAGAGAGCAGAACTCCTTGTATGTGTTGAGAGCCTCAATGAACCCCTGTATTCCAGTGTTACCCACACTTCAGGGCTGTATCCAGCTGTGGCCCCAGAGTCCTCACTACAATGGAGAAGGTTGTGCATCACCTGTGAGGTGGTCCTAGGTCAGCTACGGTGAGTCAGGTTCACTGAGATCTGGGAGGTACAACTGAAGTCTCTGTTGGGCTCTGGGCCACTATCAAGTGACACAGGAAATCTGAGTGATGAGGGTAATCTGAGTGACACAGGATGACAGGACCCATGCTTTTGATACCACTGTGCAGCTCATGTCCCCCAACAATCCCCAAGATCACTGGCCTTAGAATCCCTCCCCTGGGATCTCATGTCAGGAATCAGACAACATCCTATTGGGGAGTAGTTATAACAGACACTTTCCAGTAACAATAGCACACCCATGAGTAACAGGGTCCGAGCTGGTCAGGAGTGACCTCTCCCTCTCCCTGGGAGGCGGGGCCTGAATTAGGTGGCTTCCCTTTCAATGGCTGGAGGGGAGCCCATGGTGGGGCCATGGTGACAGGTGGGTGTCCTGTCAGATCCCCATCAGCTCAGGTCGTGGAAGGAGGAGCTGGGTCAACCTGCGGGGCCCAACCTCAGGAAGCCCAGTTATGAATGGAGATGGCACTGGAGACACTGGAGCAGCATTGGATGGACCACCTCGGGTCACTGAGCTCTGGCCTCCTGACCTGTGACCCGGCAGAGCAGCCTTTCTTGCTTGGGACTGCACGCTCAGTCTGAATATTAATGCATTAAATTAGACTTTAGAGTGTTTATTACTTGAGAATATAGTCAGTATGTTCCATTAGATTAGGCTCCTAGAAAATTTAACATGAAATATAATAAAATGGAAATGATCATAGAAAAGGGCGTGATAGAGATGCACAGAGGAGGTTCCTGAGAGAGCTACCGGAGGGAATTAAGTCCAGAGGTTGCACGTGGTCAGTGGGGACAAGGCTGTCAGGAGGCTGTGCAGAGGGAGACAGAGCAGAGGGGGAACCATCTCTGGTTGCCCCTGCTCCACACAGGGACCCCACGAACCCTCACTCCCTGACACAACACACCCTGAGCCAGTCCCCTGTCCTGCTTTCTGAGGTCATTGCTCCTGGTTGATGGGCCTGCCAGGACATCCTGAGTCTTCCATTATGTCAAAACTGAGGGTCCTCTTATCTCCTGGTGACTGTGGGATCATCACACTCAACATCTGCAGCCACTATGGGTGGGAGGCCCTCCTGGTGTGCAGAGAGCCCAGGGCATTGTCACTGTGTGCAGGGAGCTGGGACTATGACCACCAAGGCCTGTCACCTTCTGCGAGATTGACCAGCTGTTTGGTGCTGAGTCTTCTGTTCTGTGTCCCGACCAGGACTCTGGACAAGTTCCAGGAGCAAATGTCAGCAGCAGAACAAGTGGCAGAGTCGACAGGGACCCAGGACTTCACCACCCCTGCATCTGCTCCTGGGCTGGGTGGTCTGATGTCTGTCTCCTGAGCACCCCCTGGTGTCCTCAAACCTCTTGCACCCCGGCCCCCCTCAGTCCCTCAGCGAGGCTTGCGTCTGGCTCAGGCTGACCTCCCCTCACTGTGTCCCTCGCACAGTATTACAGGGGAAGGTGGGGCCCCTTGTAGTTGTCCCCGAGACCCCTCCCACCACCTTCGCGTTCCTGGATTTGTTCTTCTTCCTCTTCTGGGTGGGTGTTTTCTGGTTCCTCATGTTCCAAATTGCTGATGGGATTCCCAGTGTCCTCTACTCTGCTCTCGATTCCCGTAAATTATTCTTCCTCTCAGCCCTGTGGCCATCCCTTCTGACTGGTGCTTTATTATGTGACCGATGGTCTCACTAGTTTCCTTTATGGTCTCACTGAGGTCCCGGAGCATCCTTATAACCACTGTTCTGAACTCTCTCCAGGGCTTGCTTGGCTCTGTCTCATTTAGTTCCTCTTCTGGAGATTTCTTCTGCTCTTCCCTTTGTGACATGTTTCTTTGCCTCTACATTTTGGCTGCTTCTGGGTGTTTGTTTCTATGTATTAAGTAGAGCTGCTGTGTCTCCTGGAATTGGTAGAGTGGCTCTGTGCAGTAGGTGTCCTGTAGGACCCAGGGGCCCAGCCTCCCCAGGCACCTGAGCTGGGCCTTCTAGGTGCTCCCCTGTGTGGGCCGTGTGCACTGTCCTGCTGTAGTTCAGCCTTGGTTGCTGTTGGTGTCACTGGGAGGAACTGACGCCCTGGCCAATCGGCTGTGAGGACCAGCTGCTGTGCTGGGGACACCCCTGTAGAGCAGGATTACTTCAGTGGGGCTTTGGTGTTCACCAAGTGCGCCCCTTGAGTGTCACTCGTGGATGTGGCAGGGCAGTAATCCAGTGTGGTCCAGTCTGAGCACCTGGTGCACTGTCTCTGGGGCCTCCCGGGAGGTGCAAAGTCAGCCTGTGTCTGTGCCTTGCCCAGGGCCACCCAGCATGAGCTACACAGCAGTCCCTGGATGGCTGGTGCTTGTGCTGGGCTTGGAGGTGTCCAGTTGAGGCCAGGATATGAATCAATGCAGCTGCCGCTAGTGCCAGGCCTGGGGCCACTTATCAAGGTGCATGGAACACTGTGCTGCTTCTTTGAGAGATTTTAGGAAAGTCCCCAGGATGAGGGGAGAGAGGCCACTTGCATAGAAAAGCCTCTGGAAATGGCCTGGAGGAGCCTGCAGGTGGGAGGGGCAGGTGCTAAGGGAGTCGCCTGGGTGGGGCCAAAGGAGTGAGCCAGGTGCTGGATATTCAAACCTGGCTCCTGCCTGCTGACTGTGGGGGGAGGACTCCCCAAAGGAGCCGTGGCCTCTGAGCTCTTCTGCCTGGGAGAAAGCAGCCCGTCCTCCTCTGGCCCCGAATTCAGGCAGTTACTTCCTCCCCGAATGTCCCAGGCTCCTTTCAGGCTGCTGCCCGGCCCTGGGCTCAGAGGGACGGGTCTGGGTGAGTCCCCTGCAGGCCCTTTAAGAGGACCTCCCTCCCCTCACTCAGAGACAGTCCCCTTGGTTTTCCCAGCCCAAAGTCGTGGGGACGTCTCTTCCCGACCCTGGAACCCTGGGCGGGGGTCCTGTTGTGGGGCTGGGACCCGGTGCCCCTCTGGGTAACGTCCACGCCGAGCTATTAATACCACACCGGTATTAAACCAAAGCACCGGTTCTGGGCCCGAGGCCTTGTCTGTGACTCAGCCCTGATCTGCCCGCGTCTCCGCCCCTCCTGGTCTCCTTCCTTCTCAGTCCCCTGGTTGCAGGGCTCTGTGCAGCTAGACCTCAGGAGGCTCTGAGTGCCGGTTGCTCTGTTTTAGGTGTAATTTGATGTGGTTTGGGAGGCAGCAGGTACCCCGGTTACCTACGCGCCCACCTCTTGTCTCTGTACCAGGAACCTGAGGGTGCAGTTTGTGGTTCATTCTGGGCACGAGGTGCGGCCCGGTTCCTGGTTCCCTAGGTGAGCCGTCCCTGCATTCCGGGACCGAGCCCGACTGGACCAGGGAAACCATCCTCCCAATGTGCTGTCACGGTTCCTCGGGCATTGTTGAGGGTTTTTGCATTTATGTTTGGGGACGTCCCATCCGTCCTGGAGACAGTCCTGTTGTAGTGAGGACATTGCAGCATCTTCACCTTCGCTCTCTTTGATGTCGTTTAGGCCAATAACCCTTTAAATTTTCATTAATTCTGATTTTTAGGTTGCTTTTCTTCTATGAATCTAGGTTTTCCACCAAACTTTCATTTTCATGATCACTGTTTCCTGTGACACATTTCGTGATTTGCACCTTTCCTGAAAATGTTGTGGTTCTGGGTCCGTGGACTCACCGGCTCACTCATGGTCTCTACCAGGCCAGTTCTCTCTTTCTCTGCATGTTTAGTAATTTGCAGACTCCAGTGATTCTTGGTCCTGGGAGGGTTTTCATAAAACCCAACGATTCCCTTTTCACACCTACTTGACCCTGAGACCTCATGAGAGAGGCTTTGCTGCCTTTCTGCCCGATCGCTGGTCAGACTGGATGCAGGTGCTTCTGGAGTCAGAGCTGGCGGCTCCCTTTCCAGGTCTGGGCGAGTCGTTACCGAGGCTCCTCCTGGGCTCTCTGGGCCCCAGGCAAGTCCTGGGAACGGGGTTTGTCAGTCACGGCTCCCATGTGCGGTCCCTCAAGGTGCATTTGTGCAGGGCCACCCAGCACACTCCCCGGCGAGGGCAGCGTCCCTGTGGGTCCCCCTGTCATTAGCTGCTCCCCTCCTGGGGCTCCTGGGCCTCTGTGTCCCTCTGCACAGCAGGAGGAGCGCATGTCTGAGGTCCTTGAGCTCCTCCAGCTCCCTTATCTGCTGGGGCTCCTCGAACATGACACCCCATCTTTGAACTCAGGTGGACTGAGTGTTTGAGTTCTCTCAGGGGAGGGACAGGGTCCCATGAGGCTGTGACACCCGGTGGGTGACACTGCCGCCCTATGTACTGACCGTGTCAGGGGAACATTCATGAAACAGAATTCAGCTCCTCATGTGTCTGCACCACCCACAGGGCCCTGGGTCTCCTGGGGGAGGAGAGAAGGAAGTGGGTCCCTCTCCCTTTGCCAGGTGTCACCTACTCTTGGTGCTGTGAGCATGATGACAGGTCAATGAGTGTCACCACTTGGGTCTTCTCTAGCTTTCTGTTCACACCCTTCAGGTGCCCACTGTCCTGAAACCACGTGTCCTGCTGCTGGATAGTTGGGACCCTGAGCTGTGTGGGGCTGAGCTGATCTGTGGAGTCAGCAGAGGATCCTGTTAGATTTAGGTGATGGTGGTCAGAAGATTTCACGATTAATTGTCATTTGGGGAAAAGAGTGAGTACAAAAGACATTCTGCCTGTTGTCCATGTGAGAAAGTCGTCTCAGTTTACAACACACATTTCAAAATAACAGACCTCAGGGGAAAGCACAGATCAGGAATCCACAGAGGTTCCCTGAGGGAAACTGTGACCTGAAGAGGAAACCAGCCAGGAAACAACCGAAAGCGCCCACTGCACCTGCTCCTGGGAGGGTCCTTGTGCTCAGGGCCCCTGAGCACCCTGGTGGCCTCAGCCCCTTCTGCAGGGAGGTTTGTGTCGGGGCTCACACTGACCTCCCCACACTGTGTCCCTCGCACAGTAATACCCGGCCGAGTCCTCAGATTTCAGGCTGTTCATTTGCAGATACAGCGTGTTCTTGGCGTTGTCTCTGGAGATGGTGAATCGGCCCTTCACAGCGTCTGCATAGTATGTGCTACCACCATTATCACTAATGTATGAGACCCACTCCAGCCCCTTCCCTGGAGCTTGGCGGACCCAGTGCATGCCCATGGTGGGACCATGGTGACAGGTGGGTGTCCTGTCAGATCCCCATCATCTCAGGTCCTGGAGGGAGGAGCTGGGCCATTCTCTTGGGCCTGACCTCAGGAAGCCCAGTTATGAATGGAAATGGCACTGGAGACACTAGAGCAAAATTGGATGGACCACCTAAGGTCACTGAGCTCTGACTTCCTAATCTCTGACCCGGCAGAGCAGACTTTCTTGCTTGGGGCTGAGGCTCAGTCTGAATATTAATGCATTAAATTATACTTTAGAGTGTTAATTACTTGAGAATATAGTCAGTATGTTTCTTTAGATTATGCTCCTAGAAAATTTAACATGAAATATAATAAAATGGAAATGATCATAGAAAAGGGCGTGATAGAGACGCACAGGGGAGGTTCCTGAGAGAGCTACAGGACGGAATTAAGTCCAGCGGTTTCACGTGGTCAGTGGGGACAAGGCTGTCAGGAGGCTGTGCAGAGGGAGACAGAGCAGAGGTGGAGCCATCTCTGGTGACCTGAGATTTGGTCTCTAATGGGACCTGGAGCCTGGCGGGCCCAGTGTACAGCAGAGCTCGTTAAACAGAATCTAGAGACTGTGCCATGAGGGAGAGGGTCTGCTGGGGCTTCACAGGTCATCGGCCTGACTTTTGCAGCTGCACCCGGGACAAGACGCCTTGGAACTAAGAACATTGGTCCTTGTCAATCATGAGCATTTCCACCCACCCAGAGTCTCCTGCCTGACGTCTGAGACTCTCAGTTTGGGGGCTGTCACCAGGCACAGGAGGAGACCCAGCAGGCTCATCTTCTTCTAGACCAAGGCCCTGCCTTCCCCAGGGACCTCAGCCTTGTGTGAGGAGAGAGCTGTGAGCCCCACAGCCCAGGGGAGCTTTTACCCTGGAGCCTGAAGGGAAATTTGCATGTGGGGCAGCCTTTTCCTTATAAGTGTGTGTGTTGTGTGTGTGGGGGGGGGGGCCGAGCACACTGCCCCATGTCCCTCTGGTCCTGAGAACATTTCTTCCTCTCGACCCAATGCCATTGGTCAGTTATGGGAGAGTCCTTGGGTTATTAAGCTCTGTGGATCCAGGTGAATGGATGGCCCCATCTTTCAAAGTTTAAAATTAGATGCTGGACTAGATGAATGGATCACACACATTTATTCTCACAGATCATTCGTTTTATTAATAATATGGATGGCCCAAGACACCCATTAAGTAGACAGCCTTGCCATATTTCATAATCATAATTTCATATAAAATAATATGTTGATATCAGTTTTGATGTAAAAATAATTGCAAAGTAAAGAACAGACTTTCCTTGACCTGACTGACATCTCAGGTGACAGTGCAGCTTCCGCCTCTGTCTCAGTCCAGGGAACAGGCCACGCTGGTTAGGACCTGCCTCCCGTGTGTCCAGAGCAGGCCATGGGGCAGACACAGGTCTCAGACTCTCCTTTCCCTCCTCTCTTCTCACCTCTCCCAGGGCAGTGCAGCCCCGCCCCACAGGTGAGCGCTCGGGAAGGTCTCTCCGGTCCTTGACCACAAAGAGGCTCTGAGGCTCTAAACTCATCCCCCAGAGAGACAAGGGCATTTACTCTGCACCAGCCTGGGCTCTGAGATGGGTGTGGACCACGTGACCTGCTCCTGGTCACAGAGAGTCATTGTGGAACCTGCCACCCCGGCCTTTACCTGAGACCCCGGGAGGAAGGTGTGTGGAGGCTGATTTCCTGGGAAGGGACTGTGAGCTCATGATGGCTCAGAATACAGATGGAGGGAAGGTCAAGAGCAAAGTGATTGTCTTTTCCTAAATCACTGAACTGAGTTTCATCTACTGAAGGAGATGTGAGGGGAGACAGCTTTGCATCTCTTGGAAGAGACCTGATCCTGGGTGTTAACCACAAGGTGGTGGTGAAATTTCAGAGTCGTCCCTGAGCTCACACCTCAAGGGACGATTTAGGTCCACACCTCTGAGGGCTGCTCCAGGCAGGACGTCTCAGTGGGACACGGAAGCATGAACCATAGAGACACAGGCAGAGCCCCCGGGCCTTGACCTTCAGGGGTCGGTGCTGACTGTGTAGCAGCTGCACTGCCTCATGTGCTGTGTTTCTCCTCTGGACCCTGATGGGAACCAGTTTCCTACCCTGGGGATGGAGAAATAGCTCTGTCATGACAGGTGTGTTTGGGTGAAGATGTGGGTAATGATTTGTGAGCAATGAGAATGTTGTTGCTGGAAACCTGGATGTTCATGGGCCCTTGGTATTGTGTGAACACGTCGTGGGCTCAGCTTCGGATCACGTGTTGGGGACTCGTCCTCTGTTGGGCAGAGACAGGTGGACATGTGAGAGGGCAGCTGGTGGGTGGGGAGGGGCAGGTGCATTTCTCCAGCTGCAACTGTGCTGCTGACACTGTGGGAGGAGCTGGGGAGAGTGAGCAGGGCCCCTGCCCATGCAGCTCAGGGTCCTGGGTGGACCTGGGAGATTGTAGAGAGCAGGGGACTGAGGGTGTTAGGCGGCTGCCTGGGGATACTGAGGGACAGCAGAGGTGAGTGTGGGTCAGGACGCTGTCCAGCTAGTTCTCACGACCCTGGTGGATTCTCCATGTGGAAGGCGAGACACTTGTGAGAACACAGCCCCAGGCTGCTCCCAGGGACCCACACAAAGTGCCCCCAGCAGGGAGGAGGGGGACCATCTCTGGGCTCATCTCCCTGTCTCCTCCACTTGGAAATCTGGGGGCTGCGCCTGGTCCTCAGGCTGGTTCTCATCCAGGAGACTGAGGGAGGGAGACAGCCAAGGGAAATTCACATCAGGGTCAACCAGAGTGGATGCGGAGCTCGAGGTTCCACGGCCACAAGGAGACGGAGGCTGCCATGGGGAGCCGTGCTGGAGGAAGCTCCTGGGGACAGTTCTCCTCCTGCCAGAGGACGGGCTCCTGCGGGAACAGATGAGTGTTTGTCTGAGAGCAGAGGGACTGAGCTCAGACCCTGGGCGCACGGGCTTCACTGGTGTTTCCCCCGTGGAAACTGCTTCCCAACCCCAGGGATGGAGACGAAGCTCAGGGTGGTCAGTTTTCAAAGGGAAAGTGGGTCTCATGGGAACCTAGGGCGATAACGGTCCCTGAGACTGGGAACAACTCACCTGGGCAAAGAGAATGTTATTTAAACCACTGGTGCCTTCAGTGAGAATGAGGGACCTTAGAGCCCAGTAACAATGGACGAGTGTCCCTGGGACTTGAACAGCAGACAGCAGGGGACCCCGACCACCACAGGACACTGGTTCTCAGCCCCTCCAGGGCCTGTCCCTGGGGTGTGTTCCCTGACTCCGTGGGTGCTGACTGTCCTCTGGTGTCCAGAGTGCCCCTGGTGTCCTGACCCTTCCTGGTGGACCTGAGTGTCTCCTGCGGCTAAGTCCCTTCTGTCTCCCTGCAGGGAGATTTCTGTCTGGCTCAGGGTGTCAGACACCCTGGGGGCTGGGCTCCTGTCCCAGAGCTGCAGGGTCGGGGCTGGGCTGGTTCTCATGAGCAGAGGGGGCCCTATTTCCACATCCTCCTGCCATATAGGGAGCTCTGGGGCCTGACACTGACATGGACAGTCTTAGAGTCGATGTGTCCCAGGGCTTACGCCTGTTTAGAGTTAGCCCAGGGCCATGGGCCTCTGCTCCTCCCAACCTGACCCACCAGCTTACGTGGCTCATCTGCAGGACAGGTGGACGTGCCCAGTGAGGGTGTCAGCACTACCTGTGGGATGGGAGCCTGTGCTAATGTCATCAAGTGACAGCCCAGCAGGAAAATTAATGGAGTTGAAAAATGAGAGAAAGGGTGGAGATTTAAATATGATACTTTGGAAGGTTCCCTGGGTCCTCACATCAAGGGGATCACCCATCACACCCAGAGGGCGACTATAGTGGGGGACGGTCATGTTCCACCCAACCCTGATGTCCTCAAATGAGCTCAGAGTGAGAAGAATGACAGAGTGTGAAGCTGCAGAAAGTGGACAAGTGCTGGGTAGAGTGAGGGTCTGTGTGTGTCATGGGGACCCAGAAGCGTGAACAACACAGAGAAAGAGGAAAGTCAGATTCAGACACAGTGGATATAGAAGAAAGTGAATCAAAACCAAGAGTTGTGTTATTAAGATGTAGGTAAAGATTTGGGGGGACGTAGGTGTAGGCTATGAAATGTTGTTGCTGGAAACCCTGCTGTCTGCATGGGGCCCGGGGAACCCTGTCTCCATGTCCCCACATGATGGGAGGGAACTGGAACAGGGGCCTGACTCAGAGCAACACTGGGGGAAGCCACCTGGGATCAGGAATGGGGGACGTAACCCAGACTGAAGACACACCACCCAGGGTTCCTGTTCTATTCCGGTCTGAGTCTACTTGTTGTGTGATGGGTTCAAGTTTCCTCTCCTCACTTTCCTCTGAAATAGCCCCACACGTTCCTAGAGTCATGAGACACTGTGGGGAGTGTGCAGGGCACCAGCCCCGTGTGTGCTGACCTCGTAGCTCCCATCTCTCCTGGACTCACTCTCTAGTTCTGTGAATCTCCTGGTGCCGTCTCCAGGGTTTTCTATATAGAAGATCATGTCGTCTGCATACAGATGGGAAGAGATATTTGTGTCCTGTTTCTTCTGACTTAGACACATTTTATTACTTTTTCTTTCCTAATTATTCTGAGAAGGGTGTTCAGTTCTATGCAATAAAAGTAGTGACAGGGGTGCCCAGATCTTGGACCCGATGTTAGAATTGCTTTGAAGTTTTCTCAGTGTAGCATAATGCCAACTGTTTTCTTCTCAAATGTACTGAGTGCTACATAGAGGTAATCACTTCAAAGCCTAATTTATTCAGAATTTTTATCATAAAGTGGCTTTTGCATTTTCAAATTGCTTTTATTCTGTATCTACGTAAATGATGCCATAGTTCTATTCTACGTTCTGTGGATGAGTTGTATCACATTTACTGATTTACCAACATGGAACCATCCTTGCATTCCAGGGTGGTAATCAACTTGATCATGGAAAATGATTCTCTCAATGTCCTGTTGGGTTTCCTCGTGTACTGCTGACTTTGGAGCTGGGTGAGGGGAGGATGCTGGACTTGTTTTGATTCACACGACAGAAATATGCCTGATTCTCATGAACAGAGTGTTACTGGACCTATGGGTTTAGAGTCTCTTCCGGTGAAGACCGAGAAGGAAGCCCAGGGCAGGAAGGAGACAGCTTATATCATCCCAGAAAATCCCTGAGACATTGTGAACAGGAGCTACTTAGAAATAGAGACACTACCAATGCTGCAGGCAGGGGTCACGAGACAGAGGAACCTGTCATTGCAAACTGGTGGGAAGGGGATCCCCTGTTAACTACACACACATCCCCCAGTGTCTCTGTTATGTAGGTAACAACTCCACAGGTCCAGGGATTAGCACTTGGGCACTTTGGGGTCATTGCTCGCATGTTCTCTACATGGGTCACCCAGCTGCGTAATTCATTGGGTCCCATTTATGAATCTCTCAACTCTTACAGGGAAGAAGGGACACCCCTCCCTGGAGGAGCCACGGTGATGGTGTGTCTGTAAGGGGGGCCTGCATTCTTTTGACCAGATCCCCTGTCTCAACACATCACCATCATCACCATCATCATCATCACCATCATCATCATCATCATCATCTGCTTATTTATGATCATGTTTCTCATGTTCTGTACACCTTCTTTTGTACACACATAATGAGCCTATATCTCAATTTCTGCTCATTTTTTATAATCGTTCAGTGAAATTTGGAGCCAGATTCTATTTTGTCTCTCCTGTGACTGCTGACAACTGATGGCTCATTCCTGCCTCTTCCCAGTCTGCCCCACTCGGGAATCTCATGGGAAAGTTGGGGTCTCCTCTGTAGATGTCCTGGGGAGATTGAAACCACAGCAGCCCTTGGGAGCAGAATTCCTCCCTCCCCACCACCTCGCCAAGATCAAAGCCCTGAGCCAGTCCCCTCTCCTGGCTCCACGAGAGCCCCTCTGACTTGCTGAAGGGCCTTCCCTGTGCTTCCCAGAGATTTCAACTCTGTACGTGATAAACATCCTGTCCCTTGGTTTTGTGTTTGTCCTAAACCTGGACATTTGTACCATGTTGTCCTGGGTCCCTCTCCCTCTGCCTGATGTCACCTAGTCTTGGTGCTGTGACCATGATGATAGGTCAATGAGTGTCACCACCGGGGTCTTTCTTTTCTAGCTTTTTGTTCACACCCCTCAGGTGCCCCCTGTCCTGCACTCACGTGTCCTGCTGCTGCCTGGCTGGGACCCTGAGCTGTGAGGGGCTGAGCTGCACTGTGGGGTCAGCAGAGCCCCCAGTTAGATTTAGGTGAGTGTTGGACAGAAAAATTGATGATTAATTGTCATTTGAGTCCAATAGTGTCTGAAAGAGACTCTCTGCCTGTTGTCCACGTGAGAATGTTTTCTTTGGTTACAACAGACTCTTGTAACAGAGAGACCTCAGAGGAAAGGGCAGAATCAGGAATCCACAGAGGTTCCTGAGGGAAACTGACAGGAAGAGGAAACCAGCCAGGAAATAACCCAAACCGCCCACTGCACCTGCTCCCGGGAGGGTCCTTGTGTTCAGGGCCCCTGAGCACCCTGGTGGCCTCAGTCCCTCCTGCAGGGAGGTTTGTGTCTGGCTCACACTGACCTCCCCTCACTGTGTGTCTCGCACAGAAATACACGGCCGTGTCCTCGGTGCTCAGTCGGCTCAGCTCCATGAAGGCTGTGCTGGTCGATGTGTCTCTGGTCATGGAGACTCTGCCCTGGAACTTCTGGGCGTAGTCTGTACCTCCACTGTTAGGGTTAATCCACCCCATCCACTCCAGCCCCTGTCCTGGGGCCTGTCGCACCCAGTTCATAGCATAGCTGGTGAAGGTGTACCCAGAAGCCTTGCAGGAGACCTTCACTGAGGCCCCAGGCTTCCTCACCTCAGCCCCAGGCTGTAGCAGCTGCACCTGGGAGTGGACACCTGCGGGGAGGACACAGGAGTGAGAGGAAATCCCCCTTGGGTGTCCCTGGTCCCCCCTCCATCCATCCCTGGGGAGCCCTTACCTGTGGCCACGGCCACCAGGAGCAGGGTTGTCCAGGTCCAGTCCATGCTGCGGGGCTGTGCTGGGCTCTGCTGGAGGGGAGGGTGAGCTGTGGGGATGTGCTCAGGGCACAGACTCGTCCACATAAACCCAGTCTCCCTCCTCTCATTTGCATATTCATGAGGCAGAGCATGTCATAGCTGAGGGCTGGACCCCACCTGAGAGAAGACGGAGACACGGTGACCATGGCCCGTGGTAGTCTGAGGGCCCAGGTCCTACTCCTTGTCGGAGGGTCCGTGTCCCTGCCAGGTCCCTGAGCTCTGGGCAGACACAGCGCCTCCCGCTGAGCAACAACCCTCAGGACCTGCTCCTGTTTGTGAGCCCACCTTGGGTGACACGGGGACCACCTGGGCCAGCTCTGGGCTTTACACCTGGATGTCTTATTCCTGGATCAGTGTTTCCAAAATGCTGCCCCTAGTGAGTCACTAAGCCCCTCCCTGTGCCAGTCCCTACAATTCGGATGAGAAGAAGCCACAGGTCCATGAGCTTTGAGGGTGGTTCTTAGGGCTCATCAGTGGACAGACCTGCTCCTGGGAAACATGATATTTACGGGCAAATCATCAGTCCCTGCCCATCTGTCAGGCTGTATTGATATTTCCCAGGAAGACCAGGCCCTGGGAGGAAACCCCTGCCCAGCTGCCCTGCACCTGCTCCTGGGGCAGCAGCCCCGGGCTCCTGGGCCCTGAGCGCCCCCTGCTGCCCAGCCCATGCTCTGAGGGGGGTCCTGCTGGGCTCCCAGGGCACTGACCTCTCAGCATCTCTAGTCCAGGAGTGAAGGCTGCGCCCGACTCAGAATGTTCCCTCGGGGACCCCACATGCTTTTGACATCTCTGGACAGAGGGACCTGGCCCCCCCGGATCCCAATGGCTCTGCCTGGAGAACCCAAGACAGGGCTTTATGGAGCCAACAGGGACCCCTCCCTGGACCTGCCCGATGTACGGACACAGCCGACCCTCCTCTGAGTCCAGAAGCTGTCGGGGGCTCTGGGGCCTCTTATGTCCTCAGGTTCCTCTTGCTGAAGGTCCCATCTAAATATCCCCGTGTATGGCTCAAATTTCACTGCTATGATTCTATTATTCAATAAATTAGACAGACACTCTGTGGAGGATTTTCATCATAATGACCCTAAATGTCCCTTCTCGCCTGTACCCAGCACATGGGCGGGGCCCCCACACTGACCCTGACCTAGTGTGTGACCAGCTTCCACAAACAAGAAAGCGAACACGCTGGACGTGGAGACTGGAGAGAGCCCGCCCTGTGGTTTCCTGTTCTCCCAGCAGCTGGGACCTGCAGACGCCACAGGAGAAGGGTCCTGTCTGGTCCTGGGAGGTCAGACCCAGGGGCCCATGTCCAGTCCCTGCAGCCACACTGACCCGCCATGTGGGGAGGGTCACACAGGTCTACACCCTCTGGTGCCCATTGTGAGAGCACAGCCCTGAGCCCTGAGGGTAGGACCATGGAGGACACTGGACAGGGGTCCTCTCAGGAGCAAAACAGGTGTCGATGCAGGAACAGGGCCCTGAGAGTGGGCCTCGGTCATCACTGTCCCTGTGGAGCAGCATCAGGGTTGTCTCCACAGTGTCTCCTGATGTTCTGACTGCTCCTCTTTTGTCCTGATCACCCCCTGATTGTCCCTGGTGTCCCCCTGTTGTCTTGAGGGGACCCTGAAGGTATCGATGTCCTCTGGTGAATCCCAAGTGCCCCACGGATTCTGTGAGAAGCCCCTGAATGACCTCAGCACCCCCTGATGTCCTGGGGTCCCTGGAAAACCCCACCCCAGACGCAGAAATGGACAAAGCTGTCAGCAGGCTCATGAGTCCACCCGAATCCTCAGGAGTCCACTTCGGAAACCCAAGAGGAAACCTCCTCACTCCTGGTAGGACGGCTACTACGTGAGAAACAAACCAGAGAAAGCAGGTCCCGTGCTGGGGAGCGAGGGGAGGAAGGAGGCTTTGCACCCTCCTGATGGGAAGGTGACGTCCTTCAGCTGCATGGGAAACGGCACGTTGGTCCCTCCAGAAATGGAAGGAGAAGCCTGTTCGACTGAGCAACCAGCCCTGGTGTCCCTGCAAGTGACCAAGACGGAGTGTGAAGAGGTGCTGCCCTGCCCACTCACTGGGCAGGAATCAGTCGCCCAGACGGGAAGCCACCCAACGTCCATCACGGATGAAGGACAACCGGTGTCCTAAGGCAGGACAGGATATCACTCAGCCTCCAAACGGGGAAATCCTGCCACAAGCCCAGCGTGGGTGACACTGGGGCCAGTGAGCTCTGTGAAATGAAGACTCAGGTAAAGCCAAGTGTTGTACGATCCCCGGTAGACTGTGAACTAAATTAGGTTTCCTTCCAGCAGAGTGTGGAGGAGCCCGGGGCCTGGGTGTGGTGAAGGCCGGTGCCGGGCACGTGGAAGAGCGGAGGGTGGGCTGCCCTGGGGTCCTGGGCGCCTACGGGAGCAAGTCAGAGGCCGCTGGAGGAGACAGCTGCTGGCAGGACGGACACCAGACCCTGACCACGGACACGAAATTCACAGGGGCCTGGGTGTGTTCACCTCCGAGTGTGGAGCCGTCCATCCCTCAGGGCCCTGTGGACAGCAGGGCACCTTAGTGCACAGGGTGGAGCTTTGCCCTGGGAAGGGGGAGACAGAAGCCCCCCCAAACCAGAGGAGCCTCCTGGGTCGTCTCTGAGACCCGCTCCCTTCACTCTGAGCCATCACTGGGCCCACGGTGCTCACGTGGGCAGCACCGAGCCTTATTTCTCATGGCCGAGTAAGATTCCAGGGGTGGGTGTCCCCTGTTCTCTTTTGTTATTAAGTTTGTCAACGTGTCAGTTCTAAATCCGTACATAAAACATATTTAACCACAACATTCATGTTACATATCATGGTAGAATCATGTTTGATAACAACTCATAACATATTATATCACAGAGCACAGCTGGCAACGTCCTCACTGCATTTTCATGGAGAAAATGTGTTCTGTAGAGTAAGAGCAGTGCAGTAATTGATGCTAGTTTTCAAATGCAGTTTAGTCTGAATTATTGATGACATTTTAGTTTCCTCACTTGTAAACTTAGAAGACTTGGGGGTGTTTGTAGCTTCTAACACGAAGATGTGAGTAATATTTTGATATTTTTTTGTATGAGACGGAGTCATGCTCCTGGAGGAAGCACTGCTGGTGGGACGGCTGAGGGGCATGTGAAGAACACGTTTAATTTCTAAGAAGCTGCCACTTGGGATGTGAGCAGAGAGAACAGGACCAGCAGGGGCTGGAGCGGGAGGGTCCCCGTCAGGGCGGATGTGTCCCCTGAAACAGCAAGGTCACCTGCTCGCCTGTCGTCTGCAGGGAGAACATGAGGAATCAGAGCCCCAGGGGAAGAGCAGGACCCGGCCTGGGTGCACCTGAGGGACCTGAGGGGAAATCCCTGCTCCCTACAGGCAGCCCCTCCGCCCTCCCTCTGCTCCTGCTCCTGGGCTGTTCTCTGGTCAGTGTGTCCTGAGGGCCCTGGTGGCCACAGCCCCTCCTGCAGGGAGGTTGGTGTGTGGCTCACACTGACCTCCCCTCACTGTGTCCCTCGCACAGAAATACCCGGCCGAGTCCTCAGATTTCAGGCTGTTCATCTGCAGATACAGCGTGTTCTTGGCGTTGTCTCTGGAGATGGTGAATCGGCCCTTCACAGAGTCTGCATAGTATGTGCTACTTCCATCAGGATTAATGAGTGAGACCCACTCCAGCCCCTTCCCTGGAGCCTGGCGGACCCAGCTCATGTCATAGCTACTGAAGGTGAATCCAGATGCTGCACAGGAGAGTCTCAGAGACCCCCCAGGCTTCACCACGGCTCCCCCAGACTCCACCAGCTGCACCTCACTCTGGACACCTGCAAACACAAAGACGTCCTGGTCAGGAAACTCTCACAGGCTCACTGCTTCCCTCACTCACTTCCACTGACACACTCAGTGTCTCTTGACCTCCATAAATTACCTCTTAAAATAGCAACAAGGAAAACCCAGCTGAGCCCAAGCCCCATGGTGAGTGGTCTGTGTTCTGTCCTGATCAGGGAATGAGAACAGTTGGGGATCCCGGGTCTGGGCTCCTGTCCCAGAGCTGCAGGGTCAGGTCCGGGCTGGTTTTTATGACCAGATGGGGCCCTATTTGCATGTCGCCCTACTATATAGGGAGCTCTGGGGTTGGACACTGTCACTAAGGACATGGTCTTAGTGTGTGACATGTCTAAATGTTCATGTCTGTGAAATTATTCGCCATATCTTGTCCTGTGACCTCCCCACTGCATGCAAATGCTCCGGGTGCCCTGTATCAGGACTCTGGAAAATATTGTCATAAAATGAAAATAAGAGGCGTTTAAAATGAGAGATGCTGCCAGGGTGAGCGTGGCTCAGTGGTTGAGCCTTGTCCTAGAATCCTGTAGATCGCAGCTTAATTCCAGTTCAGGGGACAGGCTGGGACTGTGTGGTGGATCCCCAGTTGGGGGCATGCAGGAGGCTGCCGGTCAATGTGGAATCTGTCATCATTGATGTTTCTATCTTTCTCTCCCTCTCCCTTCTTCTCTCTAAAATTGATAAAGATGTATATATATAAAAAAAGGGAGATGCATTTCAGGCTCAACAGTCATGGCACAGGAGAAATCAACCCTCACAGCCACAGGAAGAATTAAAAGTGCAGGAGGCTCATGTTCAGGGGACGGGAGCTCCATCTGACACTATTTCCCTAGAAAGTGTTCAGAGGATGAATCAAGACCAGAGTGTGAACCCAGAGCAGTGGACAAGTGCTGGGGAGAGTGGAGGGTCTGTGTGGGCCCCTGGGACACAGAAGCATGAGCCATAGAGACACAGGCAGAGCCCCCGGGCCATGGCCTTCAGGGGTCGGTGCTGACTGTGTAGCAGCTGCACTGCCTCATGTGCTGTGTTTCTCCTCTGGACCCTGATGGAAACCAGTTTCCTTCCCTGGGGATGGAGAAGTAGCTGCATCATGACAGGTGTGGTTGGGTGAAGATGTGGGTAATGATTTGTGAGCAATGAAAATGTTATTACTGGAAACCTTTGGGTCTGCATGGGACCCGGAGAGCCCTGTCTCCATGTCCGCACATGATGGGAGGGAACTGGAACAGGGGCCTGACTCAGGGCAACACTGGGGGAAGCCACCTGGGATCACGAATGGGGGACGTAACCCAGACTGAGGACACACCACCCAGGGTTCCTGCTCCATTCGCCTCTGACTCTCCTTGTTATGTGACCAGTTCAAGTTTCCTCTCCTCACTTGCCTCTGAAATAGCCCCACACGTTCCCTAGAGTCATGAGACACTGTGGGGAGTGTGCAGGGCACCAGCCCCGTGTGTGCTGACCTCCTACCTCCCATCTTTCCTGGGCTCACTCTCTAGTTCTGTGAATCTCCTGGTGCCGTCTCCAGGGTTTTCTATATAGAAGATCATGTCGTCTGCATACAGGTAGGAAGAGACATCCTATGATGTTTTTTGATAAACTTTTCATTTCTTTTCCTGCCCAATTATTCTGACAAGGACTTACAGTTCTGTTGATAGAAGTTGTCACACTGGGGATCTTGTCCTTGTTCTGGTCTCAGAAGATAAATTCTCTCCTCTCTTATTGTAATTATGTCACTTGTTTGCTTTTCCAATGTGCCCTTTGTTATGTTGAGGGCCAAGCCTTGTAGAACTAATTTATTCAGTCTTTGGTCCTGAAAGGATTTTGAATTCTGAAAATGTGTGTCTTTTTGTGTGTGTTCATATGGGATATTACTTGCCCCTCATGCTGTGGGTGAGCTGTAGCACATTGACCGGTTACATACATTAAACCATCCTTGCCTTCCAGGACCGTATCCCACTGGAAACATAAATGATCCTCTCAATGTGCTGCTGGGTTTCCTGGTATGTTGTTGAGGATTTTTGCATTTATGCTCATCAGGGACCTGGCCTGTATTTTTTATTGTTCTTATTTGGCTTTGGTATGAATGCAGTGGTCACAGCAATAAAAGAATTTGAAAGATTTTCTTCTTCTTGAAAGCCTTAGGCGTGTTTGAGATGAACTGACTGAGACAATACTATTTGTTCTGTGAAATTTCTCTAGAATTTATCCTTGTATCCACATGAACATGGGCTTTTCTTGTGCACAGGTTTGGATTATCGCTTCAGTTATTTAATTATATATGAACCCATCTAGGAATGTCAGGGGCAAATTCTTAATTTAAACCCCAAATTATGAACTGAGAAATACAACTGTTGATCTTCACAGGGTAATTGTAATTCCCACATGCACACACCTGGACTGAGCAGTGACCCCCTAACAGGTGTCCTAAGTCTGCACCCCTCAGGTCGAACTGAGCAACATGAACCTACAGGGGAGCAGCTTGAGGTCCCCGCCAGGGAAAGACCTGCCTCTGTGAACTGCAGCCAGGGGCTGGTCTCTGCAGGCTCTGAGGAGGGCAGGACCAGCTCCTACCTGAGATTCAGCAAATGCATGTCTGCTCTACCCCCTGATGGTGGAGGGATTTTCTGAAGAGGGGACAAAGTTATTCCCTCAAGATTTCTGGGCATGGAGGGAACCTGATTGAAATGGAACAAGTCTTCTCAGCTCATTTAACAATTCTTCCTGTGAGAGGCAACACTCAGCCAGGACACCCACAGAGTTAAGGGACAATGTATTTGGGATCAGTGTGAAAATTACAGTTGTTTGCAGACCACGTGCTTATTTCATGTGCCATCCAAAAGAATGAACTAAAACCACACTTTCTTACAGAGGTTTCATAAAATGACTTAGTCCTGAGAATGCACCTCCTTGGCCTCCATCTTCAGGGAACACAGAGAACATGTCCCAGCTGCTGGTCTCTGAAATCCAAGGTGGTTTGTGCTGCAGACACAGCTGTGCCTGACCCCCAGACCATGGCAGAGATCAGCAGGGACACTAAGGCAGGGCCATGGCTGGGAGACCCAGGCGTCATCTGAAGGGAACACAGAGTGAAGAAATCTGTGACCCATTTGTTGGGAGGTCCTGAAGTGCAGGGAGCTTTAGGCAAGTCCCACTTCTCGGGGGCCGACTTTGATTGTGGGCTGACGATTTGCCCTGGCTCACCAACCATCTGCAATTTTCTTCCCCCACAAGTGATACAGTCCCTTTCTGCATGTGAGAATGTCTCTACTAAACTAATAAATAATTTAAATGCAGACCCATCGGGGGTAGGTAAAGAGCCACAGGTCTGGAGACTCTGGAGAGACTGTTGTGCAGAAAGGAAGCCCTGAGCTCTCAGAGGAAACAGCCAGAAACTCCACCTGCAGCTGCTCCTGAAGCTGAGACAGAGTCTGATCCCGTCAGCGCCCCCTGGTGTCCTGGGGGCCCCTTGCAGCCCAGCCTCCTGTCTCCTGCAGGGAGATTTGTGTGGCTCACACTGACCTCCCCTCACTGTGTCTCTTGCACAGAAATACACGGCCGAGTCCTCAGATTTCAGGCTGTTCATTTGCAGATACAGCGTGTTCTTGGCATTGTCTCTGGAGATGGTGAATCGGCCCTTCACAGAGGCTGCATAGTATGTGCTACTTCCACCAGGATTAATGTATGAGACCCACTCCAGCCCCTTCCCTGGAGCCTGGCGGACCCAGCTCATTTCCCAGCTACTGAAGGTGAATCCAGAGGCTGCACAGGAGAGTCTCAGAGACCCCCCAGGCTTCACCACGGCTCCCCCAGACTCCACCAGCTGCACCTCACCCTGGACACCTGCAAACACAAAGACGTCCTGCTCAGGAAACTCTCATACGTCCACTGTTTCTCTCACTCCTGTCCACTCACACACTCAGTGTCTCTTGTTCTCCATAAATTACCTCTTAAAATAGCAACAAGGAAAACCCAGCTGAGCCCAAGCCCCATGGTGAGTGGTCTGTGTTCAGTCTTGATCAGGGAATGAGAACAGCTGGGAATCCCGGGGCTGGGTTCCTGTCCCAGAGCTGCAGGGATGGGGCAGGGCTGGTTTTTATGAAGAGATGGGGCCCTATTTGCATGGTTTCCTACTATATAGGAACCCCGGGGCTTAACCTACAGAGAAGGCAGTTCCCCTGTGTGGGTGAGAGTGTCCTGTAGTCTTGGGATGGCCGTGAATGATTTAATTATCTAAATACAGAATCATAAGGCTTCATTGAACCCAACAGACTGTACCTGGCCCCAGTGAGCTCAGGACCTGGCGTGTGCTCCTCCACACGCCACGACTGCTCCCATAAGCCAATTCCAAGGCAGAACGGGACCTGTCCAGTGAGGGTGCAAAACCCCTGTATTTAACAAGAGCATGAATGAAAGTCTGTATTCTGGTGTCATTCAGACTTCAGGGCTGGAGACAAGCACCGTCCTGGGAAATAGACCTCAGGCTGCAGGTCTTGTAAGAGTGGACTCCATGTACGTGGTGTGTTGGTGCCCTTGGCACTCAGTATCTCTGGCTCCCTGACCTTCAAGGAGACCAACAAGCCTGAGTGTTGAGAAGATGCTTTTCTATCCTGAGGACCCAGAGACACTAGGAAGTTAGAGAGATTCACGGAGCTGATGGGGGGTTGTGGGCTTCTAACAACCACAAGGATATTTACAGGGGGTCTCTCTGCAGACACTAATGGAAAACATTAAAGAAAGTCATGAAATAAATAATTAGTGAAGGAAATATAAGCCAGGATAC
The DNA here is from genome assembly GCF_054644295.1 of Miniopterus natalensis. NCBI lineage: Eukaryota > Metazoa > Chordata > Mammalia > Chiroptera > Miniopteridae > Miniopterus > Miniopterus natalensis. Next base: position 145,816 of record NC_142081.1, on the reverse strand, counting down.
CTATGAACAGTGTCACTGCGTGAATTTAATAGGAATTACTCATCTATGAGATGGAGACCTTGGCAGTTACAACTCAGTCAATGCCATGGTGATTGGAGTGAAATTGATCCCATGGCCTGTATTTTGGCAAGTTCAGTTATTACCATTTAGAGTGTTTATTGTAAAAAGGGGACAGCTCTACATTTCCATAGCATTTGGATAACTGTTTTGTAGCATCTACATGCAATAAAAGCATATTAAAGTATATTTTCAGAGTATGGACATAAAAACTGGACACAGACATTCTTGCAACACCCTTCCTCATGTGGGACATGAGCTCAGTGGATACTGAGCACCCAGGGGTCCTGAGAGCACGTTTTCCTCCAAGGCCCTCAGAGGTTTAGAGACCTCTCCACTCATCCAGCTGCCTGTAGGGTCCCTTCTAGCAGGAGCACTATGGACCCTGCTGTTCACAGGACATCCCCTCTGAGTTATTTCCATCACTGTCCCCTCCCACTGCTCCTTGGCGGTCAATGCCCAGGGGTCTCTGCTGCATCCCAGCTGAGCCCTGTGTCTCTCCTGTGGCTACGACCCTATTACAAGAACCTTGGACAGAATCTCCTTTCCAATTTAGCGACTGTCAGAAGAGCTTTTCTGTAGTAACAGAGAGAACACAGTGAAAGAAGCTTCAGACTCAATAATCCACAGGCAGCAGACAGGCTGAGGGACGTGCTCTGCTCCAACCCCTGCACCTTCAGGAGGGGGGATCCGAGAGCAGAGCCCAGGCCCGGGGTTGGGGTCTGAGCCTCAGAAGGCTGATCCCAGGCCCTGTGTGGAGGGAGGAAGCTCAGGGGGATGTCAGCATTGCCTCAGGATGGTGATTTCTTCCTAAACTCCATTGATCTCCTGGGAATGGAAATGTCTCTAACTATCCTACGCCTGCCTCTCGGCTGTACTTTAGGAGGTAAGTTGCCGTCTAGTATCCCAGGTCTACCGGTGGAGAGAATATTTTCATGGGATGAATCCCCCCAAATTGCCACCTATACCTGACTTGGAGATGGGGTTGGAGACTTGTCAGAGGATGATTTTGGGGGGATTTCAGACCTGAGTTCAGGCTTTTATGTGTCTGCATTTCGGGGGATGTTGTTTGGTGATGAAGGTAAGTGGCCTGAGGGATGGATGTGAGTCTGGGGAAGGCTGAGGGTGGCTGTGGTTGTCTGGCTCAGGCTGGGAGCCTGTGGAGGTTCTATGGAAAATGGGACCTTGTCAGGTTGGAATAATTTATAAATCGTGACTCTGAAGAAGATCCAGGAGCAAGTGTCAGAGGAAGAGGAAACCCCAGAGGACAACAGGGCCCCAGGGATGGACCTGCTTGTGCACCTGCCCCTGGGCTGGATGCTCTGACCTCTGTCTCCTGAGCGCCCCCTGGTGTCCTGAGGGTCCCCTGCAGTCCAGCCCCCCCACTCCCTGAGGAAGTTTTGTGTTTGGCTCTCACTGACCTCCCCTCACTGTGTCCCTCGCACAGTAATACACGGCCGTGTCCTCGGCTATCAGGCTGTTCAGTGTGAAATAAACTTGGCTCTTGGAGTTTTCCTTGGTGATGCTGAGTCTGGATTTCAGGGCTGGGTTATAGTTTGTGCTTCCACCACCCCATATGACTCCAACCCACTCCAGGCCTTTTCCTGGAGCCTGGTGGGCCCAGTGCACACCATAGCTGGTTAAGGAGAACCCAGAGACAGTGCAGGTGAGGGAGAGGGTCTGCAAGGGCTTCACCAGTCCTGGGCCCGACTCCTGCAGCTGCAACTGAGACAGGACACCTGGGGACAAAGAACATAAGTCCCTGTCAGTCATGTGAAGTCACAATCCCCCCATAAATGATGCCTGACATCTGAGACCCTCACCTTGGGGGCTGTCACCAGGCACAGGAGGAGACCCAGCAGGCTCATCTTCTTCTAGATCAAGTCCCTGCCTTCCCCAGAGCCTTCAGCCCTGTGTGAGGAGAGAGCTGTGAGCCCCACAGCCCAGGAGGGATTTACCCTGGAGCCTGAAGGGACATTTGCATGTGGGGCAGCCTCTTCCTTATAAGTGGAGGGACTGAGGTCACTGCCCCATGTCTTTCTTGGTCCTGAGAACATTTCTTCCTCTGGACCCAATGCCATCGGTCAGTTATGGGGGAGTCCTTGGGTTATAAGGCTCTGTGGATCCAGGTGAATGGATGGCCCCATCTTTCAAAGTTTAAAATTAGATGCTGGACTAGATGAATGGATCACACTCCTTTATTCTCATGGATCGTTCGGTTTGTTAATAACATGGATGAACATTTTATACAAACTTCTTTAAAGGTCGAAATACACCCATTAAGTAGGCTCAACCTTGCCATATTGGATAATCATAATTTCATACAAAATAAAATTTTGATATCAGTTTTGATGTAAAAATAACTGGAAAGTAAATAACAGGCCTTTCCTTGACCTGGCTGACATCTCAGGTGACAGTGCAGCTTCCGCCCCCGTCTCAGTCCAGGGAACAGGCCACGCTGGTCAGGACCTGCCTCCCATGAGTCCAGAGCAGGCCATGCAGCAGAGGCAGGGCTCAGACTCTCCTTTCCCTCCTCCCTTCTCACCTCTCCCAGGGCAGTGCAGCCCCGCCCCACAGGTGATTCTCAGGAGGTCTCCCAGGTCCTTGACCACAAAGAGACTCTGAGGCTCTAAACTCATCCCCCAGAGAGACAGGGGCACTTACTCTGCACCAGCCTGGACTCCGAGGTGGGTGTGGACCAGGTGACCTGCTCCTGGTCACAGAGAGTCATTGTGGAACCTGCCACCCCGGCCTTTACCTGAGACCCAAGGAGGAAGGTGTCTGGAGGCTGATTTCCTGGGAAGGGACTGTGAGCTCATGATGGCTCAGAATACAGATGGAGGGAAGGTCAAGAGCATAGTGATTTTCTTTTCCTAAATCACTGAACTGAGATTCATCTGAAGGAGATGTGAGGGGAGATGGCGTTGCACATCCTGGAAGAGACCTGATCCTGGGTGTTAACCACAAGGTGGTGGTGAAATTCCAGAGTCGTCCCTGACCTCACACCTTACAGCAAAGGGACGATTTAGGTCCACACCTCTGAGGGCTGCTGCAGGCAGGACGTCTGACTCAGGACCTCAGAATCCTCTAGAAGCTGCAATAGTGGAAGCAAAAGCTGACCCATTACTTTGGTACAAGGAGAGGGTCTCAGACAGAGGAAACTCAGTCACTGTGAGAACAAGACCCCAAGACTCCTCGTATGTTGTATCTGCTGGTGTATGTCCCTGGTTGCTGCCCACCCCAAATGCATGAACATCTCCCTGCCCTTATTATTGCAATAGTTAGATGGACACAGGACTCTACCCCAGGCTTGGATGCTGGACATCTGACAGCTTTCAGGGTTCACCCTGTTTCTTCCACCTCAGCTCCCTTCTGGACACCCTGAAAAGAAAGCCTGGTGATCTCTTCTCTGCTCCTGGAGGAGAGTCAATCCACACAAGCCCCTGCTCCACAAAAGGGCCCCACCAGGCCTCACTCCCTGACACACCACACTCTGAGCCAGTCCCATTTCCTGCTCTCTGAGGTCATTGCTCCTGGTTGATGGGCCTGCCGGGATCTCCTCAGTTCTCAATTATGTCAAAACTCAGGGTCCTCTTGTCCCCTGGTGACTGTGGCATCATCACACTCAACGTCTGAAGCAACTATGGGTGGGAGGCCCTCCTGCTGTGCAGAGAGCCCACCGCATTGTCACTGTGTGCAGGGAGCTGGGACTATGACCCCCAAGGCCTGTCACCTTCTTTGAGACTGACCAGTTGTTTGGCGTTGAGTCTTCTGTTCTGTGTCCCGACCATGACTCTGGACAAGATCCAGGAGCAAATTGCAGAAGCAATGGAAGCTGCCAAGAGGACAGGGACCCAGGACTTCACCTCCCCTGCACCTGCTCCTGGGCTGGGTGCTCTGATCTCTGTCCCCTGAGCGCCCCCTGGTATCCTCAAACCTCTTGCACCCCGGCCCCCTCAGTCCCTCAGCGAGGCTTGTGTCTGGCTCTAGCTGACCTCCCCTCACTGTGTCCCTCACACAGTGTTACAGGGGAAGGTAGGGCCCCTTGTAGTTGTCCCCGAGACCCGTCCCACCACCTTCGCTTTTCTGGATTTGTTCTTCTTGCTCTTCTGGGTGGGTGTTTTCTGGTTCCTCATGTTCCAAATTGCTGATGGGATTCTCAGTGTCCTCTACTCTGCTCTCGATTCCCGTAAATTATTCTTCCTCTCAGCCCTGTGGCCTTCCCTTCTGACTGGTGCTTTATTATGTGACCGATGGTCTCACTAGTTTCCTTAATGGCCTCACTGAGGTCCCGGAGCATCCTTATAACCACTGTTCTGAACTCTCTCCAGGGCTTGCTTGGCTCTATTTCATTTAGTTCCTCTTCTGGAGATTTCTTCTGTTCTTTCCTTTGTGACGTGTTTCTTTGCCTCTGCATTTTGGCTACTTCTGGGTGTTTGTTTCCATGTATTAGGTAGAGCTGCTGTGTCTCCTGGAATTGGTAGAGTGGCTCTGTGCAGTAGGTGTCCTGTAGGACCCAGGGGCCCAGCCTCCCCAGGCACCTGAGCTGGGCCTTCTAGGTGCTCCCCTGTGTGGGCGGTGTGCACTGTCCTGCTCTAGTTGAACCTAGGTTGCTGTTGGTGTCACTGGGAGGAACTGACCCCCAGGCCAACCGGGTGTGAGGACCAGCTGCTGCGCTGGAGACACCCCTATGGAGCAGGATTACTTTAGTGGGGCTTTGGTGTTCACCTAATGGGCTCCTTGAGTGTCACTCGTGGATGTGGCAGGGCTGTAATCCAGCGTGGTCGAGTGTGAGCACCAGGTGCACTGTCTCTGGGGCCTCCCGGGAGGTGCAAAGTCAGCCTGTGTCTGTGTCTTGCCCAGGGCCACCCAGCATGAGCGACACAGCAGACCCTATATGGTTGGTGCTTGTGCTGGGCTTGGAGGTGTCCAGTTGAGGCCAAGGTATGAACCAATGCAGCTGCCGCTAGTGTCAGGCCTGGGGCCACTTATCAAGGTGTATGGGGCCTGCTGCTGCTGCTTGTTTGAGAGGTTTAGGAACGTCCCGAGGATGACGGTAGAAAGGCCACTTGCATAGAAAAGCCCCTGGAAATGCCCTGGATGAGCCTGCAGGTGGGGAGGGGCAGGTTCTACCACCAGTATTACTAATGTGTGAGACCCACTCCAGCCCCTTCCCTGGAGACTGGCGGACCCAGTGCATGTCATAGCTACTGAAGGTGAATCCAGAGGCTGCACAGGAGAGTCTCAGAGACCCTCCCAGGCTTCACCACGGCTCCCAGTACTATGTTGAATAAGAGGGTGAAAGTGGACATCCCTCTCTTGTTCCGGTTTTTAATGGAAATGGTTTTAGTTTTTGCCCATTGAGTATGATGGTGGCTGTAGGTCTGTCATATATGGCCTTCATTATGTTGAGGTAAGATCCCTCTATTCCCACTTTGCTGAGAGTTTTTATCAGAAATGGGCGCTGGATTTTGTCGAATGCTTTTTCTGCGTCTAGTGAGATGATCATGTGATTTTTGTCCTTCATTTTGTTTATGTGATGTATCACATTTATTGATTTGCGGATGTTGTACCAGCCTTGCATCCCCGGAATAAATCCCACTTGGTCATGATGTATGATCTTTTTAATGTATTGCTGGATCCGGTTTGCTAGTATTTTAGTGATATTTTAGCATCTATGTTCATCAGGGATATTGGCCTGTAATTTTCTTTCTTTGTAGTGTCTTTATCTGGTTTTTTGATTAGGGTGATGCTGGCCTCCTAAAAAGAGTTTGGGAGTTTTCCCTCTTGAATTTTCTGGACTAGTTTGAATAGAATAGGTGTTAATTCTTCTTTGAATGTTTGGTAGAACTCGCCTGTAAATCCATCTGGTCCAGGACTTTTGTTTGCTGGGAGTTTTTTGATTACTGCTTTAATTTCATTAGTTGTTATTGGCCTATTCAGGTTTTCTGCCTCTTCTTGATTCAGCTTTGGAAGTTTGGATGCTTCTAGGAATTTGTCCATTTCCCCCATGTTGTCTAATTTGTTGGCATATAGTTGCTCATAATATTTTCTTACAATCCTTAGTATTTCTGTTGGGTCAGTTGTTATATCGCCTCTTTCATTTCTGATTTTATTTATTTGGGTCCTCTCTCTTTGTTTCTTAGTGAGTCTGGCTAAAGGTGCATCAATCTTATTTATCTTTTCAAAGAACCAGCTCTTGGTTTCATTGATTTTTTGTATTGTTTTTTTAGTCTCTGTGTCATTAATTTCTACTCTGATTTTTATTATTTCCTTCCTTCTGCTTCCTTGGGGCTTTTCTTGCTGTTCTCTTTCTAGTTCTTTTAGTTGTTGTGTTAGGTGGTTCATTAGATCTTTTTCTTGTTTCTTGAGATGTGCCTGTACTGCTATGAATTTTCCTCTGAAGACTGCTTTCGTTGTGTCCCATAGGTTTTGGGTTGTTGTCTGTTCATTTTCATTGCTTTCCATGAAGTGTTTGATTTCTTCCTTGATCTCCTTGGTAACCCATTCATTGTTTAATAACATGCTATTTAGCCTCCATGTGCTTGAATATTTTTGAGTTTTTTTATAGTGGTTGATTTCTAGCTTCACTCCATTGTGATGCGAGAGGATGCTTGATATGATTTCAATCTTCTCATATTTGTAGAGACTTGCCTTGTGCCCTAACATGTGGTCTATTTTTGAGAATGTTCCATGTGCACTTGAGAAGAATGTGTATTCTGCTGCTTTTGGGTGAAATGTTCTGTAAATGTCAATTAAATCCATTAGGTCTAGAGTTTCATTTAAGGTCTGCGTTTCCCTGTTGATTTTTTGTCTTGATGATCTGTCCAGTGCTGACAGTGGGGTATTAAAGTCCCCCACTATGATTGTGTTGCTGTCAATCTCCCCTTTAAAGTTCCCCAAGAAATTTTTTATATATTTAGGTGCTCCTGTATTGGGCGCATAAATGTTTATAAGGGTTATTTCCTCCTGATGGATTGATCCCTTTAGTAATATGTAGTGACCATCTTTGTCTCTCGTTATGGTCTTTATTTTGAAGTCTATTTTGTCAGAAATAAGAATCGCTACTCCAGCTTTCTTTTCCTTTCCATTTGCATGGAATATTTTACTCCATCCCTTCACTTTTAGCCTGTGTGAGTCTTTTGCTCTCAGGTGGGTCTCTTTTAGACAGCATATATTTGGGTCCTGTTTTCTTATCCATTCAGCTACCCTATGTCTTTTGATTGGACAATTTATTCCATTTACATTTAAGGTTACTATTGATTTCAACTTATTTACTGCCATTTCCCCCCTTTATGCTGATGTACCTTTCTCTCACTATTCCTTCTTTTTTCTTAAAGCAGTCCTTTTAGCATTTCTTGCAATGCTGGTTTAGTGGAACTGAACTCCTTTAGCCTTTTTTTTTGTCGGGGAAGCTTTTTATTTCACCTTCAAATTTCAATGATAGCCTTGCTGGATAAAGCAGTGTTGGTTGCATGTTCTTGCTTTTCATTACTTGCAGAACTTCATGCCACTCCCTTCTGGCCTGAAGAGTCTCTGTTGAGAAATCAGCTGTCAGCCTTATGGGGGTTCCCTTGTAGGTCACTGCTTGTCTCTCTCTTGCAGCCCTTAATATTCTCTCTTTGTCCTTGACATTTGCCATTTAATTACTATGTGTCTTGGAGTGGGTCTCTTTGGATCCCTCTTGTTTGGGACCCTCTGTGCTTCCTGAATTGGTGTGGCTTTCTCCTTCACCAGCCTAGGGAAGTTTTCTATAATTATTTCCTCCACCAAGTTCTCTATCCCTTGTTCTCTTTCCTCCCCCTCTGGCACTCCTATAATGCGAATGTTGTTTCACTTCATGTTGTCCCAAAGTTCCGTTAGACTGTCCTCATGTTTTTTAAGTGTTTTTTCTTTTTGCTGCTCTGATTGTGTGATTTGTTCTACCTTGTCTTCTAAGTCACTTATTCTATCTTCTGCTTCATTGAGCCTGCTTTTAATTCCTTCCAGTGCATTCTGGAAATCAGATACAGCATTCTTGATCTCTGTCTGAGTTTTATTTATGGTATGTATCTCCGTTTTCATATTTTCACTAAGGTCCTAGATCTTATCATCTAGAGTCTTCTTAAGTTCCTTGAACATCTTCATCCATACTCTGACCTCCATTTCTGATAACTTGCTTAACTCCATCTCATCAAAGTCTTTTTCTGGTGATGGTTCCTTGTCTTTAATTTGGGGGTTGTTTCTTTGTCCCCCCATTTTGGTAGGTCTTAATATTTGTATCTATATATTAGATATATTTGCTGACCCCAGCCTTGTGGAATGGGATTTTGTCTTGTGGGTCTAGTGGGGCCCAGAGGTGTGTTTTCCTTATACCTCTGAGCTCTTTGCTCTAGTCTTGGTCCTCTTGTTGGTGCCCCTTTTGTGGTTTCTTTATGTTCTCCTGTTGTGGTTGGGTCTAGATTGTTGTTGATCAGTCCTTGGGAGGACCCTTCTCTCCGGTTGGCTAACTGTTTCACTACCCCCACCTCGACGTGTAAGCTGTTGTACAGGTGCTGGCAAGGCAGGCCAATGCACAACTAAAATTCCAGGAAACAGGAGGTATTTTACAAAATATCTTGACAATAACAATGAAAATAACTCACTTGAAAATAGAACTGGGAGAGTGAAGGGAGAACACAACACACCCACCCCCGTACACAAACATACAGAGAGAAAAAAGGAAAAAGAAAAAAAAAGGTGCTTAAGAAAAACAAAAACAAAAACAAAACCAGAAAAGTAATGCTTAGAGAGAGAGAGAGATGTATATCGTTGTTGATACTGGTGAAAATTTAGAAACTAATAATAAACTAAAATGTAAAAAATAGAGAAGCTACTGGGAGGTAATAGAAGCAGAGAAAATATTCTGAACAAGGGGCAGCAAAGAATTAAGAGAGAGAATAGAAATAGGATAGTAGTTGAAAATGAGAAAATAAAAATACAATAAAGAGAATAGGAGAAACTAACAATCAGACAGGAAGACAGAAGGGAGCCTAATGAAAGAATGAAAGAAAAGTAGGAAAAGAAAAAAGAAACAGAAGAAAAACATTATGCCAATGGATTGAGAGGAGAAAGAGAGATAAAGCCGGGCAGGGAGGGAGTCCAGTAAGAGATCTGGGGGAAACTATAGAGGGAAGCAGTAAACTTGGATATAATGATAAAGTCCCAGTCGTTGAGCAGGGATATCAAGAAAGTCATGATATTGGAAGCAAGGATACAAGAAAATAAAGCAACTATTCAAAACAGAACTGAAAAAAAAGCAAAGCAAAACAAAATTCGGACTCCGTGATGTGTCTTTAGGGCTCCCCACTTGCACTACGTCCACTCAGGTGTGTTTCTCTGGTTTTTTCAAGCTGGTTGTGTAGGATTTTAGGATTAAATCGAGTCTGTGGCCGGGAGCGGGGTCGTTCTGCCGCTTCTCACAGTGCCGCCATCTTCCGACTCAATACTTCAATTATTTAAATAAATTTGAACCCATCTAGGAATGTCAAGGGCAAATCCTTAATTTAAACACCAAATTATGGACTGAGAAATACAACTGTTGATCTTCACAGGGTAATTGTAATTCCCACATACACACACCTGGACTGAGCAGTGACCCCCTAACAGGTGTCCTAAGTCTGCACACCTCAGGTCAACCTGAGCAACATGAATTGACTTGGGAGCAGCTAGAGGTCCCCACCCAGAGAAAGACCTGCCTCTGTGAACTGCAGCCAGGGGCTGGTCTCTGCAGGCTCTGAGGTGGGCAGGACCAGCTCCTACCTGAGACTCAGCAAATGCATGTCTGTTCTTCCCCCTGAAGGTGGAGGGATTTTCTGAAGAGGGGACAAAGTTATTCCCCTCAAGATTTCTGGGCATGGAGGGAACCTGTTGGACATGGGAACAAGTCTTCTTAGCACATTTAACAATTCTTCCTGTGAGAGGCAACACAGCCAGGACACCCACAGAGTTAAGGCACAATGTATTTGGGGCCAGGGAGGAAATGACAGTTGATAGCAAACCACATGCTTATTTTATAAACCATTTAAGAGAATGAACTAAATCACACTTCCTTACAGAGATTTCACAAAATGACTTAGTCGTGAGAATGCACCTCCCTGGCCTCCATCTCCAGGGAGCACAGAGAACATGTCTCAGCTGCGGGCCTCTGAATTCCAAGGTGGTTTGTGCTGCAGACACAGCTGTGCCCGACCCACAAACCATGGCTGAGCTCGGCATTGACACTAAGACAGGGCCACGGCTGGGGGACACAGGCATTACCTGAAGGAAACACAGAGTGAAGAAATCTGTGACCATTTGTTGGGAGGTTCTGAAGTGCAGGGAGCTTTAGGCAAGTCCCACTTTTCATGGGCAGACATTGATTGTCGGCTGACCTTTTCCCCAGGCTCACCAACCCCTCTGCAATTTTCTTCCCCCACAAGTGATACACTCCTTTTCTGCACGTGACAATGTTTCTACTAAACATTCTAAATAAATACTTTAAATGCAGACTCATTGGGGGTAGGCACAGAGGCACAGGCCTGGGAACTCTGGAGAGACTGTTGTGTGGAGATGAAGCCCTGAGCCCTGGGAGGAAACAGCCAGAAACTCCACCTGCAGCTGCTGCTGAAGCTGAGACAGAGTCTGAGGCCGTGAGCGCCCCCTGGTGTCCTGAGGGCCCCCAGCAGCCCAGCTTCCTGTCTCCTGCAGGGAGGTTTGTGTGTGGCTCACAGTGAACTCCCCTCACTGTGTCTCTCACACAGAAATACACGGCCGAGTCCTCAGATTTCAGGTTCGTCATTTTAAGAGAGACTGTGCTGGTAGGGTTGTCCCTTGAGATTGTGAATCTTCCTTGGACTGATGGCGCATACCACTGATTTTTTCCAGTTGGTTTACTCACTTCTGCCACCCACTCCAGCCCCTTCCCTGGAGCCTGGCGGACCCAGTTCATGCTGTAGTTTGTGAAGGTGAATCCAGAGGCTTTGCAGGAGAGGCTCAGAGAACCCCCGGGCTGCACCAAGCCTCCCCCAGACTCCACCAGCTGGACCTGGCACAGGCCACCTGCAAACACAGAGACACAGACTCAAAACTGCCCGTGTGGCCCAGTCCCCCTGAGCCTCCTGCACAGGGACGCACCTTGGACAGTGATGAGAAGGGCAGCCCAGGTGAGTGCAGACCCCATGGTTTGGACACGGAGGAGGGGCTCACAGGTGAGGGCTCCTGTCCAGGACCTGCAGGGACAGGAGCTGGGCAGCTTTTCATGGGCAGGGGAGGGGCCGCATTTGCATGACTTTCCCTGGGACCTGTCTGAGCTGCCAGCAGGGCTCCTCCCTCCCCGTCTTAAATCTGGGGATCGCAGGTGGACAACGATGCCTGGGCCAGGGCTCAGGGGCACAGAGCTGGTCTGATCTTTCCAATCATTTGTCTCTGATTCCTGAGAGACACACTCCTCCAGCATGGAAGGTGGGATTTTAAGGTTCTCCAGTGAAGGTTGCACCTAAAATCCCCTAGGAGACATCCTGGGACAGGTCTGTGGGGATGTCAGTGCCCCTCGTGGCCGCTGTGAGCCCCAAGTCTGACGCTCTGGTGTCTGAACCAGCTTCCTGAGACAAGGCAGGTGTGTCTGCCACAGGGATGTCATTCCTGGCGGTCTGACACGGTGGCAGCCCCCGTCCTGCCTCCTGCACACTGGAGATTCTCTGCAAGGACTGGCTGGCCTCAGGGCTCCCACCTGCAGTCAGGAGGAGCATAACCGTCCTCAGTGCCAGGGCCCTAGAGCCAGGTCCTCAGCCTGCAGGCACGAGGAGCCTTCCCCCGCCCTCTTTTCTCAGTCTAGTGTTGTCAGTGATGTCGGGGTTCAGAGGGAGGTTACTGACCATGGTTCCCAGCTTAGATTTTCCCACAAGAAAGGGACCTTCAACCCTGACAGGAGACCCTCCCTCCCAGCCTCCCCCTGTCCTTTCCCTGAGGACGGTCACTGTACTCAGAGGTGCTGGGCTCTCCCCAGAACATTCACGTCCTTAATGTAATGAACACATTCTCCCATCCGACACATAATATGGAAACGCACTCTCTGCGCAGGCTTGTCATTTAATCCCCTTGATGGGACACTTGGTGTCACAAATGTTTTTACCTTTATTCAAGTTCAATTCATCAGTATTTTACTCCATGGGTCATATTTTGGGTGTTTTTACAGCAACCACCTGAGAAAGTGCTGACCCCCACTGTCCAGGCTGATTTTCTGCAGCAGCCACAGGGACTGGAGCAGGTTCTGGGACCAGAGTGGAGGCTGCTGGGAAACGCCCCATAGATCTGGATCTGACTTTGGAGCTGGGTGACGGGAGAATGCTGGACTTTTTTGAGTCACACGACAGAAATATGCCCGATTCTCATTTACAGAGTGTTACTGGACCTATGGGTTTAGAGCCTCTTCAAGTGAAGACCCAGAAGGAAGCCCATGGCAGGATGGAGACAGCTTATATCATCCCAGGAAATCCCTGAGACATTCTGAACAGGAGCTGCTTAGAAATAGAGACATTACTGATGCTGCAGGCAGGGATCCAGAGACATAAGGAACCTGTCATTGCAAACTGGTGGGAAGAGGATCCCCTGTTACCTACAGGCACATCCTCACAGTGTGTCTGTCTATAAGGTGCCAACTCGAGTGGTCCAGGGGATCAGCACTTTGACACTTAGGGGTCATTACTCACATGGTCTCTCCATGGGTTACCCAGCTGCATAATTCTATGGAGTCCCATTTATGAATATCTCAACTCTTAGAGGGAATAGGGGACAGCCCTCTCTGGATGAGCCATGCTGATGGTGTTTCTGTAAGAGGGGCCTTCATTTCATTGACCAGGGCCCCTGCCTCAGTCCATCACAGTCATCACCATCATCACCATCATCACCATCATCACCATCATCACCATCATCATCACCATCATCATCACCATCACCATCACCATCAACACCACTTCCTTTCTGGGTGTTAAGGGGCATAAGTAGTCAGGCCCTATCTCTTGATGGGTGACACTGACAAGTCAGGGTTCATCCCTCTCGCTTTCCCTGCACACGTGTGAAATCTGAAGAGAAAGTGGGGAGACCCTTTGAGTCCTGCAGGTGGGACCTTAAAACCACACAAACCCCTTCTGTAAGCAGGACCCTTGCTGTCCCTTCTCCTGACCCACAGTGAAAACCAGAACCAGTGTCCTCCCCTGGCCGATCCAACCATTTCAGACCTGCTGAGCAGCCTGTACTCTCTCAGCAGCACCCCCATCAACTGACAAACCTTTGACTCATCCCTCTGTGTGTGTGACGTCATCAGCCTAGACAACCATTCCCATTAGGGTGGGTCCCTCTGCCTCTGGCTGGTGTCACCTACTCTTGCTGGTGTGAGCCTGGGCTCAAGTCAATGACCATCAACTCCATGCTCTTTGTTCTCTAGCTTTGGGCTCACATGCCTCTAGTGCCCGCTGTCCAGCCCCCACGTGTCCAGCTGCTGGCTGAGACCCTGAGGTGTGCAGAGCTGAGCTGCTCTATGGAGTCAGCAAAGCTCCCTGTTGGATTTAGATGACGATGGTCAGAAGGTTTGATGACTAATTGTCATTTGAGTCCAATAGTGTCTGAAATAGACTCACTGCCTGTTGTCCATGTGAGAAAGTCGTCTCTGTTTTCAACAGACTTCTCTAACTGAGAGACCTCAGAGGAAAGTGCAGAATCAAGAATCCACAGAGGTTCTTGAGGGAAACAGTGACCTGAAGAGGAAACCACCCAGGAAACAGCCAAACCACCCCCTGCACCTGCTCCTGGGAGGGTCCTTGTGTTCAGGGCCCCTGAGAACCCTGGTGACCACAGTCCTTCTGGCAGGGAGGATTGTGTCTGGCTCACACCGACCTCCCCTCACTGTGTGTCTGTACAGAAATACACGGCTGAGTCTTCGGCTCTCAGGCTGTTCATTTGCAGATTCAGTGTGTTCTTGGCATTGTCTCTGGAGATGGTGAATCGGCCCTTCACAGACTCTGCATAGGATGTGCTACTTCCATCAGGATTAATGCTTGACACCCACTCCAGCCCCTTCCTTGGAACCTGGCAGACCTAGTGCATGTTATAGCTACTGAAGGTGAGTCCAGAGGCTGCACAGGAGAGTCTCAGAGACCCCCCAGGCTTCACCACGCCTCCCCCAGACTCCACCAGCTGCACCTCACCCAGGACACCTGCAAACACAAAGACGTCCTGGTCAGGAAACTCTCACATGTCCACTGTTTCTCTCACTCATGTCCACTCACACTCTCAGTGTCTCTTGTTCTCCATAAATTACCTCTTAAAATAGCAAGAAGGAAAACCCAGCTGAGCCCAAGCCCCATGGTGAGTGGTCTGTGTTCAGTCCTGATCAGGGAATGAGAACAGCTGTGGATCCCAGGGCTTGGCTCCTGTCCCTGAGCTGCAGGGTCGGGGCTGGGCTTGTTTTTATGACCAGAGGGGCCCTATTTGCATGTCACCCTGCTAAGTAGAGAGCTCAGGGGAGAACCTCCAGATAAGTCAATGTCTCAGTGCAGGTGATAGGTTTCTTGGGCATTTGGTTGACTTGGTAGGTTTTCACCCACTAAATACAGAATTATAGGAGGTTTGGGGTCTGTTGATGAGACCACATCTGGTAACAGTGACACAGCCTCAAGCCTCTAATCCTCCCACTGGCTCCCATTGCTTCCCTGAAACTACTCCTGACACAGCTGCACCTGCCCCGGAGGGAGCAGAACCCCTTGGAAATAATGAGCCTCAATGAGCCCCTGTATTCCAGCGTTACCCACACTTCAGGGCTGTATCCATCTGTGGCCCCAGAGTCCTCACGACAATGGAGAAGTTTGTGCATCACCTGTGAGGTGGTCCTAGGTCAGCTAAGGTGAGTCAGGTTTACTGAGATCTGGGAGGTACAACTGAAGCCTCTTTTGGGCCCAAAAGTCTATCAAGTTGCACAAGAAATCTGAGGGATGCAGGGAACCTGTGTGACACAGGATGACAGGACCCCTTCTCTTGATACCACTGTCCACCTCCTGTCCCTCAAAATTCCCCAAGTTCACTGGCCTACGAAGCCCTCCCCTGGGATCTCATGTCAGGAATCAGACAACATTCTATTGGGGATTAGTTAAAACATTCACTAGCCAGTAGCAATGGCACACCCATGAGTAACAGGGTCCGAGCTGGTCAGGAGTGACCTCTCCCTCTCCCTGGGAGGTGGGGCCTGAACTAGGTGGCTTCCCTTTCAATGGCTGGAGGGGAGCCCATGGTGGGTCCATGGTGACAGCTGGGTATCCTGTCAGATCCCCATTAGCTGAGGCCCTGGAGGGAGGAGGTGGGTGAGCTTCTGGGGCCCAACCCCAGGAAGCCCAGATATGAACAGAGATGGCACTGGAGACACTAGAGCAACATTGGATGGACCACTTCTGGTCCCTGAGCTCTGACCTTCACCTCTGACCCGGGAGAGCAGCCTTCCTCGCTTGGGGCTGAGGCTCAGTCTGAATATTAATGCATTAAATTATACTTTAGAGTGTTAATTACTTGAGAATATTGCCAGTATGTTTAGTTAGATTAGGCTCCTAGAAAATTTAACATGAGATATAATCAAATGGAAATGATCACAGAAAAGGGCGTGATAGAGACGCACAGAGGAGGTTCCTGAGAGAGCTACCGGAGGGAATTAAGTCCAGAGGTTGCATGTGGTCAGTGGGGACAAGGCTGTCAGGAGGGTGTGCAGAGGGGACAGAGCACAGGGGGAACCATCTCTGGTTGCCCCTGCTTCACTCAGGGACCCCACCATCCCTCACTCCCTGACACAACACACCCTGAGCCAGTCCCCTGTCCTGCTCTCTGAGGTCATTTCTCCTGGTTGATGGGCCTGCCGGGACCTCCTGAGTCCTCAATTATGCTGGAACTGAGGGTCCTCTGAGCCCCTGGTGACTCTGGCATCATCAAACTCATCTTCTGAAGCCACTATGGGTGGGAGGCCCTCCTGCTGTGCAGAGAGCCCAGGGCATTGTCACTGTGTGCAGGGAGCTGGGGTAATGACCACCAAGCCTGTCAATTTCTGCGAGATTGACCAGCTGTTTGGTGCTGAGTCTTCTGTTCTGTGTCCCAGCCATGACTCTGGACAAGGTCCAGGACCAAATGTCAGAAGCAGAGGAAGCTGCTCAGTCGACAGGGACCGAGGACTTCACCTCCCCTGCTCCTGCTCCTGGGCTGGGTGCTCTGATCTCTGTCCCCTGAGCGCCCCCTGGTGTCCTCAAACCTCTTGCACCCCGGCCCCCTCACTCCCTCAGGGAGGCTTGTGTCTGGCTCACGCTGACCTCCTCTCACTGTGTCCCTCACACAGTATTACAGGGGAAGGTAGGGCCCCTTGTAGTTGTCCCAGAGACCCCTCCCACCACCTTCGAGTTTCTGGATTTTTTCTTCTTGCTCTTCTGGGTGGTGTTTTCTGGTTCCTCATGTTCCAAATTGCTGATGGGATTCTCAGTGTCCTCTACTCTGCTCTCGATTCCCGTAAATTATTCTTCCTCTCAGTCCTGTGGCCTTCCCTTCTGCCTGGTGATTTATTATGTGACCGATGGTCTCACTAGTTTCCTTAATGGTCTCACTGAGGTCCCGGAGCATCCTTATAACCACTGTTCTGAACTCTCTCCAGGGCTTGCTTGGCTCTATCTCATTTAGTTCCTCTTCTAGAGATTTGTTCTGTTCTTTCCTTTGTGACATGTTTCTTTGCCTCCACATTTTGGCTGCTTCTGGGTGTTTGTTTCTCTGTATTAGGTAGAGCTGCTGTGTCTCCTAGAATTGGTAGAGTGGTTCTGTGCAGTAGGTGTCCTATAGGGCCCAGGGGCCCAGCTTCCCCAGTCACCTGAGCTGGGCCCTCTAGGTGCTGCCCTGTGTGGGCCGTGTGCACTGTCCTGCTGTAGTTGAGCCTTGGTTGCTGTTGGCATCACAGGGAGGAACTGACCCCCTGGCCAATCGGCTGTGGTGAGGACCCCTAGGGAGCAGGATTACTTCTGTGGATCTTTGGTGATCACCAAGTGCACACCTTGAGTGTCACTCGTGGATGTGGCAGGGCAGTAATCCAGCGTGGTCGAGTCTGAGCACCTGGTGCACTGTCTCGGGGGCCTCCTGGGAGGTGCATAGTCAGCCTGTGTCTGTGCCTTGCCCAGGACCACCCAGCATGAGCTACACAGCAGTCCCTAGATGACTGGTGCTTGTGCTGGGCTTGGAGGTGTCCAGTTGAGGCCATGCTAGGAACCAATGTAGCTGACCCTAGCGCCAGGCCTGGGGCAACTTATTAAGGTGCATGGAACACGCTGCTGCTTGTTTGAGAGGTTTTAGGAAAGTCGCCAGGATGAGGGTAGAGAGGCCACTTGCATAGAAAAGCCCCTGGAAATGGCCTGGAGGAGCCTGCAGGTGGGAGGGGCAGGTGCTCAGGGAATCACCTGGGTGGGGCCAAAGGAGTGAGCCAGGTGCTGGAGATTCAAACCTGGCTCCTGCCTGCTGACTGTGGGGGGAGGACTCCCCAAAGGAGCCGGAGCCTCTGAGCTCTTCTGCCTGGGAGAAAGCTGCCCGTCCTCCTCTGGCCCCGAATTCAGGCAGTTACTTCCTCCCCGAATGTCCCAGGCTCCTTTCAGGCTGCTGCCCGGCCCTGGGCTCAGAGGGACGGGTCTGAGTGAGTCCCCTGCAGGCCCTTTAAGAGGACCTCCCTCCCCTCACTCAGTGACAGTCCCCTTGGTTTTCCCAGCCCGAAGTCGTGGGGACGTTTCTTCCCGACCCTGGAACCCTGGGCGGGGGTCCTGTTGTGGGGCTGGGACCCGGTGCCACTCTGGGTAACGTCCACGCCGAGCTATTGCTCCCGGTTTTAAACCAAGGCACCGGTTCTGGGCCCGAGGCCTTGTCTGTGACTCAGCCCTGATCTGCCCGCGTCTCCTCCTCCTCCTGGTCTCCTTCCTTCTCAGTCCCCTGGTTGCAGGGCTCTGTGCAGCTAGACCTCAGGAGGCTCTGAGTGACGGTTGCTCTGTGTTTTAGGTGTAATGTGATGTGGTTTGGGAGGAAGCAGGTACCCCGGTTACCTACGCGCCCACCTCTTGTCTCTGTACCAGGAACCTGAGGGTGCAGTTTGTGGTTCATTCTGGGCACGAGGTGCGGCCCGGTTCCTGGTTCCCTAGGTGAGCCGTCCCTGCATTCCGGGACCGAGCCCGACTGGACCAGGGAAACCATCCTCCCAATGTGCTGTCACGGTCCCTCGGGCATTGTTGAGGGTTTTGCATTTATGTTTGGGGACGTCCCATCCGTCCTGGAGACAGTCCTGTTGTAGTGAGGACATTGCAGGATCTTCGCCTCGCTCCCTTTAATGTCGTTTAGGCCAATAACCCTTTAAATTTTCATTAATTCTGATTTTTAGTTTGCTTTTCTTCTAGGAATCTAGGTTTTCCACCAAACTTTCATTTTCATGATCACTGTTTCCTGTGACACATTTCGTGATTTGCACCTTTCCCGAAAATCTTGTGATTCTCGGTCCGTGGACTCACCGGCTCACTCATGGTCTCTACCAGGCCAGTTCTCTCTTTCTCTGCATGTTTAGTAATTTGCAGACTCCAGTGATTCTTAGTCCTGGGAGGGTTTTCATAAAGCCCAACGATTCCCTTTTCACACCTACTCGACCCTGAGACCTCATGAGAGAGGCTTTGCTTCCTTTCTGCCCGATTGCTGGTCAGACTGGATGCAGGTGCTTCTGGAGTCAGAGCTGGCGGCTCCCTTTCCAGGTCTGGGCGAGTCGTTACCGAGGCTCCTCCTGGGCTCTCTGGGCCCCAGGGAAGTCCTGGGAACGGGGTTTGTCAGTCACGGCTCCCGTGTCGGTCCCTCAAGGTGCATTTGTGCAGGGCCACCCAGCACACTCCCCGGCGAGGACAGCGACCCTGTGGGTCCCCCTTTCATAAGCTGCTCCCCTCCTGGGGCTCCTGGGCCTCTGTGTCCCTCTGCACAGCAGGATTAGCTCATTCTGGGGTCCTTGAGCTCCCCCAGCTCCCTTATCTGCTGGGGCTCCTCGAACATGACACCCCATCTTTGGACTGAGTGTTTGTGTTCTCTCAGGGGAGGGACAGGGTCCCATGAGGCTGTGACACCCGTAGGGTGACACTGCCGCCCTATGTACTCACTGTGTCAGGGGAACGTTCATGAAACAGAATTCAGCCCCTCATGTGTCTGCACCACCCACAGGGCCCTGGGTCTCCTGGGGGAGGAGAGAAGGAAGTGGGTCTCCGAGGCTGCAGGAGGGGGCAGGACCCGCAGAGCCTGGCAGGAAATCCCATCCCCCCTTTCCTGTTCCTTGGACTCGGTGGCCCCGCTAAGACCCCAGGTTCTTGTCCAGGAGGCCCCCGGGCTGTGCCTCTGAGCCAGCCTTTCACAGTAACACGTGGCTGTGTCTGCAGGGTCCATGCTGGTCATGGTGAGAAACACCTGGTTCTGGAGGTGTCCTTGGAGATTGTGAGCCTGCCCTTCAGAGACTGGCTGTAATAGGTGTCATTGTCCCACCACAGGTGTGCCAGCCACGCCAGGGCCTCCCGGGGGCTGCCGGATCCAGCCGACACCCACACCAGTTGTGCTCAAGGAGAACCCAGAGAAGGAGCAGGTCAGCGTGAGGGTCTGTGAGCAGGACCCTCGCTGTCCCCACTCCTCACCCACAGTGAAAACCAGAGCCAGTGTTCTCCCCTGCAGGGTCCAACCATTTCCGACCTTCTGAACAGCCTGTACTCTCTCAGCAGCATCTCCATGAACTGATCAACCTTTGACTCCTCCCTCTGTGTGTGTGACGTCATCAGCCTAGACAACCACTCCCCAGGAGGGTGGGTCCCTCTGCCTCTCCTGGTGTCACCTACTCTTGGTGGTGTGAGTCTGGGGTCAATTCAATGACCGTAGCCTCCACGCTCTTTCTTCTCTAGCTTTGGGGCCACATGCCTCTGGTGCCTGCTGTCCAGCCCCCAGGTGTCCAGCTGCTGCCTGGCTGGGACCCTGAGGTGTGCAGAGCTGAGCTGCACTGTGGAGCCAGCAGAGCTCCCTGTTGGATTTAGGTGACGGTGGTCAGACGATTTGATGATTAATTGTCATTTGAGTCCAATAGTGTCAGAAAAAGTCTCTCTGCCTGTTGTCCATGTGAGAAAGTTCTCCTGTTTCAACAGACTCTTCTGACAGACATCAGAGGAAAGCGCAGAATCAGGAATCCACAGCGGTTCCTGAGGAAACTGTGACCTGAAGAGGAAACCACCCAGGAAACAGCCAAACCGCCCACTGCACCTGCTCCTGGACGTCCTTGTGGTCAGGGCCCCTGAGCACCCTGGTGGCCGCAGCCTCTCCTGCAGGGAGTTTTGTGTCTGGGCTCCCAGTGACCCCCCCTCACTGTGCCCTTTGCACAGAAATACACGGCCGAGTCCTCAGATTTCAGGTTGGTCATTTTAAGAGAGACTGTGCTTGTAGGGTTGTCCCTGGAGATTGTGAATCTTCCTTGGACTGAGGGCGCATACCACTGAATTTTTTCCAGTTGCCACCCATTCCAGCCTCTTTCCTGGAGCCTGGCGGACCCAGTTCATGCTGTAGTTTGTGAAGATGAATCCAGAGGCTTTGCAGGAGAGGCTCAGAGAACCCCCGGGCTGCACCAGGCCTCCCCCAGACTCCACCAGCTGGACCTGGCACAGGCCACCTGCAAACACAGAGACACAGACTGAGAACTGCCCGTGTGGCCCAGTCTCCCTGAGCCTCCTGCACAGGGACGCACCTTGGACAGTGATGAGAAGGGCAGCCCAGGTGAGTGCAGACCCCATGGTTTGGACACGGAGGAGGGGCTCACAGGTGACGGCTCCTGTCCAGGACCTGCAGGGACAGGAGCTGGGCAGCTTTTCCTGGGCAGGGCAGGGGCCACATTTGCATGACTTTCCCTGGGACCTGTCTGAGCTGCCAGCAGGGCTCCTCCCTCCCCATTTAAATCTGGGATCGCAGGTGGACAACGATGCCTGGGCCAGGGCTCAGGGGCACAGAGCTGGTCTGATCTTTCTAATTGCTTGTCTGTGAATCGTGAGAGACACACTCCACCCGGATGGAAGGTGGGATTTTAAGGTTCTCCAGTGAAGGATGCACCTAAAATCCCCCAGGAAACGTCCTGGGACAGGCCTGTGGGGATGTCAGTGCCCCTCGTGGCCGCTGTGAGCCCCAAGTCTGACGCTCTGGTGTCTGAACCAGCTTCCTGAGACAAGGCAGGTGTGTCTGCCACAGGGATGTCATTCCTGGCGGTCTGACACGGTGGCAGCCCCAGTCCTGCCTCCTGCACACTGGAGATTCTCTGCAAGGACTGGCTGGCCTCAGGGCTCCCACCTGCAGTCAGGAGGAGCATAACCGTCCTCAGTGCCAGGGCCCTAGAGCCAAGTCCTCAGCCTGCAGGCAGGAGGAGCCTTCCCCCGCCCTCTTTTCTCAGTCTAGTGTTGTCAGTGATGTCGGGGTTCAGAGGGAGGTTACTGACCATGGTTCCCAGCTTAGATTTTCCCACAGGAAAGGGAACTTCAACCCTGACAGGAGACCCGCCCTCCCAGCCTCCCCCTGTCCTTTCCCTGAGGACGGTCACTGTGCTCAGAGGTGCTGGGCTCTCCCCAGAACATTCCCGTCCTTAATGTAATGAACACATTCTCCCATCCGACACATAATATGGAAACGCACTCTCTGCGCAGGCTTGTCATTTAATCCCCTTGATGGGACACTTGGTGTCACAAATGTTTTTACCTTTATTCAAGTTCAATTCATCAGTATTTTACTCCATGGGTCATATTTTGGGTGTTTTTACAGCAACCACCTGAGAAACTGCTGAGCCCCCACTGTCCAGGCTGATTTTCTGCAGCAGTCGCAGGGACTGGAGCAGGTTCTGGGACCAGAGTGGAGGCTGCTGGTAAACTCCCCATCGATCTGACGTGACTTTGGAGCTGGGTGAGGGGAGGATGCTGGACTTGTTTTGATCACATGACAGAAATATGCCCGATTCTCATGGACAGAGTGTTACTGAACATATGGGTTTAGAGCCTCTTCCAGTGAAGACCCAGAAGGAAGCCCAGGGCAGGATGGAGACAGCTTATATCATCCCAGGAAATCCCTGAGTGATTGTGAACAGGAGCTGCTTAGAAATAAAGACGCTACCAATGCTGCAGGCAGGGAACCAGAGACATAAGGAACCTGTCATTGCAAACTGGTGGGAAGGCCATCCCCTGTGACCTGCAGGCACATCCCCCAGTGTCTCTGCCAATAAGGTGCCAACTTGAGTGGTCCAAGCGATCAGCACTTGGACACTTACAGGTCATTACTCACATGGTCTCTCCATGGGTTACCCAGCTGCATAATGCTTTGGGGTCACATTTATGAATCTCTGAACTCTTAGAGGGAAGAGGGGTCACTCCTCCCAGGAGGAGCCCTGCTGATTGTGTGTTCGTAAGAGGGGCCATCATTTCATTGGCCAGGGCCCCTGTCTCAGCCCATCACCATCATCATCATCACCACCATCACCACCATCATCACCATCATCACCATAACCATCATCATCATCATCATCACCATCACCATCACCATCACCATCATCACCATCATCACCATCACCATCATCACCATCATCACCATCATCACCATCATCATCATCATTTGCTTATTTATTATCATTTTTCTCATTTTTGAAGACATATTGTAACCACATAATGAGCCTTTATCTCAAGTTCTGCTCATTTTTTATAATTGTTCAATGAATGTAGGGTCAGACTCTATATTCTCTCTCGTGTGTCTGCTGACAACTGACGGCTCATTCCTGCCTCTTCCCCGTCTGCCTCACTCGGGAATCTGATAGGAATGGTGGGGTCTCCTCTGTAGATGTCCTGGGGAGATTGAAAGCACACCAGCCCCAGGGAGCAGAATTCCTCCCTCCCCACCACCTCGCCAAGATCAAAGCCCTGAGCCAGTCCCCTCTCCTGGCTCCATGAGAGCCCCTCTGACTGGCTGAAGGACCTTCCCTGTGATTCCCAGAGATTTCAACTCTGTATGTGATAAACATCCTGTCCCTTGGTGTGTGTGTTTGGCCTCAGTCTAGACTTTTTCACCAGGCTGTCCTGGGTCCCTCTGCCTCTGCCTGGTGTCACCTACTCTTGGTGCTGTGAGCATGATGACAGGTCAGTGACTGACACCACTGGGGTCTTTCTTATCTGCCATCATGTTCACATGCTTCAGGTCCCCACTGTCCTGCCCCCACGTGTCCTGCTTTTGGTTGACTGGGACCCTGAGCTCTGAGGAGCTGAGCTGCACTGTGGAGTCAGCAGGACCCCTTGTTAGATTTAGGTGACGGTGGTCAGAAGACTTGATGGTTAATTGTCATTAGGGGACAACTGTCTGAAAAACACTCTCTGCCTTTGTTCACAGGAGAAAATTGTCTCTGGTTACAACAGACTTTTCGAATTGAGAGACCTCAGAGGAAAGCACAGAATCAGGAATCCACAGAGGCTCCTGAGGGAAACTGTGGCCTGAAGAGGAAACCAGCCAGGAAACAGCCCAAACCGCCCACTGCACCTGCTCCTGGGAGGGTCCTTGTGTTCAGGGCCTCTGAGCACCGTGGTGGCCTCAGGCCCTCCTGCAGGGAGGTTTGTGTCTGGTTCACCCTGACCTCCCCTCACTGTGTCCCTCGCACAGTAATACACGGCCGTGTCCTCTGTGGTCACAGAGTTCAGCTGCAGGGAGAACTGGTTCTTGGACGTGTCTCTGGAGATGGAGGTGCGGCTCTGGAGGGACGGCCTGTAGTAAGTGCTCCCATCATAACATATGAGCCCCATCCACTCCAGACCCTTCCCTGGGGGTGGCGGATCCAGCTCCAGCAGGAACCACTGGTTGTGATGGAGAATTCATACACAGCACAGGTGAGGGACATGGTCTCTGTGGGTGTCACAAGTCCTGGGCCCCACTGCTGCAGCTGCACCTGGGACAGGACACCTGGGGAAAGGAGCACAAGAACCTGTCAGTCATGTGCAGTCACAACCCCCCATAGACCCCTCTCTGACATCGGAGACCCTCACCTTGGGGGCTCTCACCAGGCACAGGAGGAGACCCAGCAGGCTCATCTTCTAGACCAAGGCCCTGCCTTCCCCAGAGACCTCAGCCCTGTGTGAGGAGGGAGCTGTGAACCCCACAGCCCAGGAGGGATTTACCCTGTAGCCTGAAGGGGCATTTGCATGTGGGGCAGCCTTTTCCTTATAAGTGGGGGGACTGAGGCCAGGCTGCCCTGGTCATTCTGGGACCCTTGGGGGCATCTCTTCCCTGGACCTCACTCAGCATGTAAGTCAAGGATAGGGGGTCACCTGATTTATGGGGCTCATTGGAATTAGATTAAGGAAAGACTCCCCTCTCTGAGCATAGGAAGGAATGATGGGGCAATGAGTAGGTTTTACTTTTAACTTTACAAATATATTTAAAAGGGGTTAGCATCTGTAGAAACAGTTCCATAATTCCAACACTTAAATAAGTCTACAATAACCAAATTTTTATCGTCTTGTTATTTGAAAGTAATGTTTAATTTGGTGTAGAATATTTTAGAAAGCACAGCCATTTTTAAATCATGTTTTCTTCATTTAGGAGGATACTTTGTTCTGAGCACCTTTTTCCAAGCACAGGATAAGGGGAGACCCTTGATTCTTGATGTTGGATCATTTTTTTATGGCGTTAAAACTCTTTGCAAACGTTTGCCTTATGCGAGCCCTTGGCATATAGCAGAGTCCCCAAACTAATCACATCACAAATAATCTTGTTTTTACCTGGAGAAAAGATTACAAATAAACACTGTGATTATGCATCTGCACCACTGAGCATCTTTCTAATGTGGAAATGATGTGGCCGCGTCCAAACGAGAAAGCCCCTGTCCTAGTGGGTGCCGTGCCCGATTGTGCACGTCTGTAAGAGTTGCTGCCCACGTCTGGGCCTATGATCTCCCCCTGGAATCAACTGCTCCAGGACACGTGTACAAAGAATCAGAGGGAAAGTTTTCATAAAAAGGAAAAGAGAGGAGTTAAAAGACGAGATGCCTTTGACAGTCACCAGTAATGACACACAGGAGAAAGCAACCCTCACAGCCAGAGGAGGAAGTAAAGTGCAGGAGGCTCATGTTCAGGGGATGGGAAGCCCCATCAGACACTGTTTTCCTACAAAGTGTTCAGAGGTAGAATTGAGAGCAGAGTGTGAACCCAGAGCCCGTGGACAAGTGCTGGGGAGAGTGGAGGGTCTGTGTGGGCCCCTGGGACACAGAAGCATGGACCATGGAGACACAGGCAGAGCCCCCGGTCCATGACCTTCAGGGGTCGGTGCTGACTGTGTAGCAGCTGCACTGCCTCATGTGCTGTGTTTCTCCTCTGGACCCTGATGGGAACCAGTTTCCTTCCCTGGAGATGGAGAAGTAGCTTCGTCATGACAGGTGTGTTTGGGTGAAGATGTGGGTAATGGTTTGTGAGCAATGAGAATGTTGTTGCTGGAAACCTTTGGGTCTGCATGGGTCCGGGAGAACCCTGTCTCCATGTCCCCACATGATGGGAGGGAACTGGAACAGGGGCCTGACTCAGGGCAACACTGTGGGAAGCCACCTGGGATCACGAATGGGGGACGTAACCCAGACTGAGGACATACCACCCAGGGTTCCTGCTCCATTCGGCTCTGACTCTCCTTGTTGTGTGACCAGTTCAAGTTTCCTCTCCTCACTTTCCTCTGAAATAGCCCCACACGTTCCCTAGAGTCATGAGACACTGTGGGGAGTGTGCAGGGCACCAGCCCCGTGTGTGCTGACCTCCTACCTCCCACATCTCCTGGGCTCACTCTCTATTTCTGTGAATCTCCTGGTGCCGTCTCCAGGGTTTTCTATATGTAAGATCATGACGTCTGCATACAGGTAGGAAGAGACATCTTATGATTTTATTTTGATATACTTTTCATTTCTTTTCCTGCCCAATTATTTTGACAAGGACTTACAGTTCTGTTGATAGAAGTTGTCACACTGGGAGCCCTTGTCTTGGTCTTGCCTCAGAAAATAAAATTCTCATCTTTCTGTTTGTTATAATGTCACTTGTTTGCTTCTTTCATGTGGCCTTTGTTATGCTGAAGGCCAAGCCTTGAATAACTACTTTATTTCATCTTTACTCATGAAAGAAATTTGAATTCTTAAATATGTGTCCTTTTTTCCGTTTAAATAGAATATTATTTGTCTCTCATGCTGTGGGTGAGCTGTAGCACATTGACCGGTTACATACATTAAACCGTCCTTGCCTTCCAGGACCGTATCCCACTGGAAACGTAAATGATCCTCTCAAAGTGTTCTTGGCTTTCCTCGTATATTGTTGAGGATTTTTTCATTTATGCTCATCAGGAACATGGCCTGTCCTTTTTTATTGTTCTTATTTGGCTTTGGTATGAGTGTAGTGGTCACAGCAATAAACGAGTTTGAATGTCTTTTGTCTTCTTGAAAGTCTTGGACGTGTTTGAGAAGAACTGATTGAGAGAATAGGATTGTTCTGTGAAATTTTGGTAGAATTTACTCTTGTATTTACCAGAACATGCGCTTTTCTTTGTGGACAGGTTTTATTAATACTTTAATCATGTAAATAAATATGAACCCACCTAGGAATGTCAGGGTAAATTCTTAATTTAAACACCAAATTAGTGGACTGAGAAACACAACTGTTGATCTTCACAGGGTAATTGCAATTCCCACATGCACACACCTGGACTGAGCAGTGACCCCCTAACAGGTGTCCTCAGTCTGCACCCCTCAGGTTGACCTGGGCATCATGAACCTACAGGGGAGCAGCTCGAGGTCCCTGCCCAGGGAAAGACCTGCCTCTGTGCACTGCAGCCAGGGGCTGGTCTCTGCAGGCTCTGAGGTGGGCAGGACCAGCTGCTACCTGAGACTCAGCAAATGCATGTCTGCTCTTCCCCGTGAAGATGGAGGGATTTTCTGAAGAGGGAACAAAGTTATTCCCCTCAAGATTTCTGGGCATGGAGGGAACCCAGTGGAGATGGAACTAGTCTTCTCAGCTCATTTAACAATTCCTCCTGTGAGAGGCAACACTCAGCCAGGACACCCACAGAGTTAAGGGGCAATGTATTTGGGATCAATGTGAAAATTACAGTTGTTTGCAGACCACATGCTTGTTTCATATGCCATCCAAGAGAAGGAACAAGAACCACACTTTCTTATAGAGGTTTCATAAAATTACTTAGTCCGGAGAATGCACCTACCTGGCCTCCGTCTCCAGGGAGCACAGAGAACATGTCCCAGCTGCTGGTCTCTGAAATCCAAGCTGCAGACACAGCTGTGCCCGACCCCCAGACTATGGCTGAGCTCGTCAGTGGCATTAAGGCAGGGCCATGGCTGGGAGACCCACGTGAAATCTGAGGGAAACACAGAGTGAAGAAATCTGTGACCCATTTGTTGTAAGGTCCTGAAGTGCAGGGAGCTTAAGACAAGTCCCACTTTTCGGGGACCTACTTTCATTGTGGGATGACGGTTTCCCAGGCTCACCAAGCCCTCTGCAATTTTCTTCCTCCACAAGTGATAGACTCCCTTTCTGCAGGTGAGAATGTTTCTTCTAAACTAATAAATACTTTAAATGCAGATCCATCTGGGGTAGGCACAGAGCCACAGGTCTGGAGACTCTGGAGAGACTGTTGTGCGGAGATGAAGCCCTGAGCCCTCAGAGGAAACAGCCAGAAACTCCACCTGCAGCTGGTCCTGCAGCTGAGACAGAGTCTGAGGTCCTCACCGCCTCCTGGTGTCCGCGGGGCCCCTTGCAGCCCAGCCTCCTGTCTCCTGCAGGGAGGTTTGTGTCTGGCTCACACTGACCTCCCCTCACTGTGAGTCTGTAGCACAGAAATACACGGCCGAGTCCTCAGAATTCAGGTTGTTCATTTGCAGATACAGAGTGTTCTTGGCGTTGTCTCTGGAGATGGTGAATCGGCCCTTCACAGAGTCTGCATAGTATGTGCTACCACCAGTATTACTAATGCGTGAGACCCACTCCAGTCCCTTCCCTGGAGCCTGGCGGACCCAGCTCATGTAGTAGCTACTGAAGGTGAATCCAGGGGCTGCACAGGAGAGTCTCAGAGACCCCTCAGGCTTCACCACGGCTCCCCCAGACTCCACCAGCTGCACCTCACCCTGGACACCTGCAAACACAAGGACGTCTGGTCAGGAAACTCTCACACGTCCACTGTTTCTCTCACTCATGTCCACTCCTACACTCAGTGTCTCTTGTCCCCCATAAATTACCTCTTAAAATAGCAACAAGGAAAACCCAGCTGAGCCCAAGGCCCATGGTGAGTGGTCTGTGTTCAGTCCTGATCAGGGAATGAGAACAGCTGGGGATCCCGGGGCTGGGCTCCTGTCCCAGAGCTGCAGGGTCGGGGCTCGGCTGCTTTTCATGAGCAGAGGGGCCCTATTTGCATGTCCTTCTACCATATGAGGATTTCTGGGCTGGAACATACAGAAAGGGCAGTGCCTCTGTGCGGATGAGAGTGTCGTGTGTTTGGGATGGCCCTGGGAGATTTTAATTAACTAAATAAAGAATTCTAAGGGTTTATTCTTGTCGAACAAACCATATGTGGTACCAGTGAGTTGAGTATCTGGTAGGGCTCTTGCACACTGGCCCCTACTGCTCCACTAAGCCATCTTCAGGGAAGATAGGAGTCTGTCTAATGAGGGTGCAGAAGCCCATGTATATAATGAAAGCAAGAATGAAAGTCTGTCTTCTGGTGTTAGCCACACTTCAGGGCTGGAGACAAGCCCCTTCCTGGGAAACAGACCTCAGGCTGCAGGTCTTGGAGAGTGGACTCCATGTACGTGGTGTGTTGGTTTCCCTGGCCCTGAGCATCTCTGGCTTCCTGACCTTCAAGGAGACAAACAAGAGTGAGTGTTGATTAGATGCTTTTCTATCCTGGGGAGCCAGAAACACTGAGAAGCAAGAGAGATTTATCGAGGTCATAGAGGGGCTGTGGGTTTTCATGAACCAGAAGAACATTTACAGGGGGTCTCTCTGCCTAGTTATGAATATCCTTATAGAAAATAATAAAATCAATAATTAGTGAAATAAATTTAAGTCAGGTTACCTATGATCAGTGAGGTTGCTCGAACTTCAGGTTAATTACTCCTCTAGGAGATGGAGGACTTTGCAGTGTAAATTCAGTCAATGTCATGATGATAGGAGTTAAGCTGATAACAGCCAGGTGTTGGCCAGTTTGGTTATTACCATTCTGAGAGTTTATTGTGAAAAGAGGACAGATGTGTCTTTCTATAGTGTTTAGATAGCTGTTTTGTTGAATCTACATGTAATAAAAATATTCTCAGTGGGGCTGGTGTGGCTCAGGTGTTGAGTGTCCACCTACGAACCAGGAGTTCATGGTTTGATTGTTGACCGGATCACATGTCCTGGTCGCAGACTCGATTCCCAGTATGGGGAGTCTAGGGGGCAGCCCTTCAGTGACTCTGTCTCATCGTTGATGTTTCTTTCTCTCTCTCCCTCTCCCTTTCTCCCTCTGAAATGAATAAAAATATGATAAAATATATTTTCAAAGCATGGACATAAAACCTAAACTTTAGGCATGCCCCTAACCCACGTCCTCGTGTGGGACATGAGCTCAGTGCATCCTCAGCACCCAGGGTTCATGAGAGCCCATTTTCCTCCAAGGCCCACAGGGGTCGAGAGAACCCTCCATTCATCCAGCTGCTTGTCGGTTCCTTTCCAGCATGAGCACTATGGACCCTGCTGTTCAGAGGACATCCCCTAGGTTCACTGGCCGTAGAAGCCCGCCCCTGGGTCCTCATGTCAGGAATGAGACATCAGCCTCTTGGGGAGTAGTGATAACAGACACTGTTTAATAGCAATAGCACACCCATGAGCAAGAGAGTCACTGGAGGAACCACGGTGATGGTGTGTCTGCAAGAGAGACGATCATTTCATTGTGCAGGGCCCCTGTCTACGGCTATCATCTTCATCATCACGATCATCACCATCACCATCATCTTCCTCATCACCATCAAGACCATCACCATCACCATCATCTTCATCATCACCATCATCACCATCACCATCATCTTCATCACCATCACCATCATCATCATCACCATCATCATCACATGTTTTCTGGGTCTTAAGGGGCATAAGTAGTCACGACCTATCTCTTGATGGGTGATGCTGACATGTCAGGGTTCACCCCTCTTCCATCCACTGCACACGTGTGAAATCTGAAGAGAAAGTGGGGTACCGCTTGTGTCCTGAAGGTGGGGCATACAAAACACACACACGCACCCTGTGAATAGGACCCACTTGGTCTCCACTCCTGATCCACAGGGAAAACCAGAACCAGTGTCAGCACCTGGCCGATCCAACCATTTCCTGCTGAACAGCCCGTATTCTCTCAACAGCACCCCCATGAAGTGATAAACCTTTGACTGGTCCCTCTGTGTGTGTGACATCATCAGCCTAGACAACCATTCCCCAGGAGGGTCGGTCCTTCGGCCTCTGCCTGGTGTCACCTTCTCTTGGTGCTGTGAGCATGATGCCCAGTCAATGACCGTTACCTCCATGACCTTTCTTCTCTAGCTTTGGGGTCACATCCCTCGGTGCCCTCTCTCCAGCACCCAGGTTTCCTGCTTCTGTCTGGTTGGGACCCTGAGCTGTGTGGAGCTGAGCTGCAGGGTGCAGTCAGCAGAGCCTCCTCTTCGATTCAGGTGACGTGGGTAGAAGATTTGATGATTAATTGTCATTTGGACACAAGAGTGTCTGAGAATCTGCCTGTTTCCCCTGAGAAACTTGGTTCTCTTTACTGCAGACTTCATAGCCGTCTGGGCTCACACAGCCTTCCCCTCACTGTGTCCCTCCCACAGTAATGCCCGGCTGGGTCACTCGCCTTCAGTCTCCTCCACTGCAGGTACCTGGTGCTGATGGAGTTGTCTGTGGAGGTGCTGACCTGGCCTTGGAAGGACAGGCTGTATCTTGTGTTCAAGTCACCAGGACAGGTCATTCCCATCCACTCCAGGCCCTTCCCAGGTGACTGGCCCACCCAGCTGACCCAGCAGCCCTGCAGCAGATTCTCAGAGACTCCCCAGGTCTTCTCCTTTCTGCCCCAGAAGGCAACAGCTACACCTGGGCGCAGCTGCACCTGGGCGCCGACACCTGTGTGGGAGAGCACGACTCAGGTCAGGGCTGCCTCCTGCCCTCTCTCCTCTGTGACCCCAACACGTGGCCTGTGACTTGCTTGGGAGGACAGCCAGGAGCTTAGCGAGGATGGTGGGACAGCCCATCCTGTACGAGGACAGTGAGGGACAGAGCTGAGGACCCAGCTGGGTGGGGAGGGACAATGCACTGTGGAGGGGGATCCAAGATTTAAACTGATGGTGCCCCAGCATGGGTTTGCATGTTAACTGCCCTGCCCTTCAGGTGACACTTCTGATGGTTCATGTCCCAGAAGTTCCAGGGCTCGGGGAGAGGTGCTCGTCTAAGGCTACCCAGAGGGAAGGCGACACTCTCACCCAGACTGGTCCTGGCAGAAGGAAACCCCATTAGAATCTAGGTGAATTGTGGTTGGGATGGATTCACACCTCCCAAGTGGACGTGGTCTGAAGTGATCACCTAGAAGCCAACCTGTGGAGGGTATATCTCGGGCTGGGGCCGAGGGGACAGGCAGGACTGATGTGTTTCATAATCGGTTGAGGCTCTCAATGGGAGGAGTGCTGAAGGAAACCTCCTTTCTCACAGATACTCATGAACAAGAAGGCAGCCTGAGTTCAGGGATGTTCCATGGAGATTTTCTGTAGGAGAGACAGGGGGCAACTCTAAAAAGAACAAGGAAATGTTGGAATCAGGGCCAGAGAGCAGGGTGGGGTCAGTGGATGGAAAAGTACTAAGGGACCAGCAGGGGTGAGAGGACTGGTCAATCCTCCTGACAGGCTTCTTGCTGAAGACAGGCCAGGGTGATTCCCCATCACCTGGGGTGTTGCTGGGTGGGGAACCCAATAAGGCCTCGAGGGTGATCATATACTAAGTGCGGGGGTTTCTAGCCAAACCAACCTCACAGGGTTCTTGCTAACACTGGGCTGTGCAAAGCTGGACCTTAATGTGCAGAGGTTGCAGCCTAGTTGGGAAGAGATTCCGAGGGGCCTGATGGAAGCTTGGTCAAGGGGGTACACTTTCCATCACTTTCAATATTTCCTGCCTGTCTCTTCTGGCCTGAAATGTTTCTCTTGAGAAATGTGCTGACAGTCCAATGGGAGCTGCCTTGTAGGGAAGTAACTGCTTTTCTCTTCCCTCTTTTAAAATCCTCTTCTTGTTCGTAACCTTTGCCATTGTAATTCTGCGGTGTCCTGGTGTGATCCTATTTGGGTTCGTCTTCTTTGGCACTCTGTGTGCTTCCTGGATTTGTGTGTCTTTCCCCTTCAGCTAGTTAGGAAAGTTCTTGTCATTATTTCATCAAATCTGTTCTCAATCACTTGGTCTCTGTGTTCTCCTGCTGGTATTCCTATGATGTGGATGTTGTTTTATTTAATGTTTCCCAAAGTTCCCTTAAACTACCTCATGCTTTTATAATGTTTATGTTTTTTGCTTCTGAGATTGTACATTTTTTCTACCTTTTCATTCAAATACCTGATACAGTCCTCTGCTGCATCCAACCTACTTTTTATTCCTTCCAGTGTTTTCTTTTTTATAAATCCTTACAGGAAGTTATTTTCTCCATTGCTTTTCAGAGACAGTGGAAGTGAGAAATAGAGAGATGGAATCATCCGTGTGAAAGAGACACAACAATTAGTTGTCTCCCACAGACAACCTGGACCTGGGATCCAGACTGCAACTCAGGTAGAAGCCCTTGACTGGGAATTCAACCCCAGACCCTTCAGTCCATGGGCAGAGGGAAGCTCTACAGCATTTCACAGCTGGGTGCTATGCGGGTGCCTAGTCTCAGCTCTGGTGAGCTGGGCTGTGGCATATTTTTGGGTCACAGTTCCAGACCTCTCAGGGGAACCTCTGTCCTAATATATCCCTTGGAAACCCCAGCCTGTCGCCCATGGGAACAGGGCCAACCCCTTTCACCTGTCAGGACTTCCTTCCAGTCCTGAGGTGGCTCCTGCTCCCAATTCTTGGTTAAAAGTCTCCTCTTCAGAGAGTCTGTAGTTGGTAATTCAGGGTGATTGATCCCCATTCTGTGGTCATTCTCACTTGGTTCGGGGAGCAGCTGAGAGAAAGATGCACCTACTCCTCCATCACCTTGACCTCGTCCTCCGCATTTTAGTTCCTACAAACAGGATATGTCGCCTGTGTTTCATGTGAGGACTTTGCTGCTAATATAGTAAAACTGTTAAAATGCAGAGCCATCAGTGGTAGCCAGAGAGTCACAGGTCTAGAGACTCTAGTAGAGAACTGTTCTAAGGAGAGGAAGCTATGAGCCCTCAGAGGAATCAGCCATAAACACCACCTGCAGATGCTGCTGAAGCTGAAACATAGAGTGGTGGTTCCAGTGCGCCCCTGATGTCCTGAGCGCCTCCAGGAACCCATCCCTACCAGAGTGGAGGCTTCTAGAAAAGTACCCATAAATCTGGACGTGACTTTGGAACTGGGTGAGGGGAGGATGCTGGACTTGTTTTGAATCACACAAGGGAAATATGCCTGGTTCTCATGGAAAACATGTTACTGGACCTATGGGTTTAGCACCTCTTCCAGTGAAGACCCCGAAGGAAGCACAGGGCAGGATGGAGACAACTTATTTCATCCTAGGAAATCCCTGAAAAATTATGAACAGGAGCTGCTTAGAAATAAAAACGTTAATGATGCTGCAGGATGAGACCTAGTGACATAAGGAATGGTCATTGCAAACTGGTGGGAATGAGATTTCCTGTTATCTACACTCATCCTCACAGTGTCTGTCTACAAGGTGACAACTCCACAGGTCTAAGGGAATAGCACTTGGGTATCTTTGGGGTCATTACTCACCTGGTCTCTTAATGGGTCACCCAGGAGCATAATTCTTCGGGGTCCCACTTATGAATCTCTCAACTCAAAGAGGGAAGAAGGGACACCCCTCCCAGGAAGACGGAAGGTCATTGTGTTTCTGTAGGACAGGTCATAATATTATTGGACCAGAGCCCGTGTCTCATTCCAACACTGTCCTCATCATCATCACCATCATCACCATCATCATCATCACCATCATCATCATCACCATCATTACCATCATCATCATCACCATCACCATCATCACCATCATCATCATCATCACCATCATCATCATCACCATCATCATCATCAGCATCCTCACCGTCATAATCACCATCATCATCATTTACTTATTTATTAGCATTTTTCTCATGTTCTGTAGACCTTGTATTGTGCACACATAATGAGCCATTATCTCAATTTTTGCTTATTTTTATAATCGTTCAATGAAATTTGTAGCCAGGCTCTATTTTCCTTCTCCTGTGAGTGCTGACAACTGATGGCTTATTCCTTCCTCTTTTCCTTCTGCTCCACTTGGGAATCTGATAAGAAAGGTGGGGTCTCCTCTGTAGATGTCCTGGGGAGATGAAAGCACACCAGCCCCTGGGAGCAGAATTCCTCCCTCCCCACCACCTCGCCAAGATCAAAGCCGTGAGCCAGTCCCCTCTCCTGGCTCCATGAGAGCCCCTCTGACTTGCTGAAGGGCCTTCCTTGTGCTTCCCAGGGATTTAAACTCTGTACGTGATAAACATCCTGTCCCTTGGTGTGTGTGTTTCTCTTAAACCTGGACATTTGCACCATGTTGTCCTGGGTCCCTCTACCTCTGCCTGATGTCACTTAGTCTTGGTGCTGTGACCATCATGATAGGTCAATGAGTGTCACCACCGGGGTCTTTCTTCTCTAGCTTTTTGTTCACACTCCTCAGGTGCCCCCTGTCCTGAACCCATGTGTCCTGCTCCTGGATAGTTGGGACCCTGAGCTATGAGGGGCTGAGCTGCTCTGTGGAGTCAGCAGAGCCCCCTGTTTGGTTTAGGTGACAGTGGTCAGAGGATTTCAGGATTAATTTCATTTGAGGAAACGAGTCCCTGAAAGAAGACACTCTGCCTATTGTCCATGTGAGAAAGTCGTCTCTGTTTACAACAGACACTTCTAGATGACAGACCACAGTGGAAAGCACAGAATCAGAAATCAACAGAGTTTACTGAGTCAAACTGTGACCTGAAGAGGAAACCTGCCAGGAAACAGCCCAAACCGCCCACTGCACCTGCTCCTGGAGGGTCCTTGTGCTCAGGGACCCTGAGTGCAGTTGGTGGCAGTAGACTCTCCCGCAGCACGATTTTTGTCTGGGCTCGCACTGTCGTCCCCTCACTGTGGGTCTTTCGCACAGAAATACACGGCCGAGTCCTCAGATTTCAGGCTGTTCATTTGCAGATACACCATGTTCTTGGAGTTGTCTCTGGAGATGGTGAATCGGCCCTTCACGGCGTCTGGATAGTATGTGCTACCACCATTATCACTAATGTATGAGACCCACTCCAGCCCCTTCCCTGGAGCCTGGCGGACCCAGCTCATGGCATAGTTACTGAAGGTGAATCCAGACGCTGCACAGGAGAGTCTCAGAGACCCCCCAGGTTTCACCACGGCTCCCCCAGACTCCACCAGCTGCACCTCACCCTGGACACCTGCAAACACAAAGACGTCCTGGTCAGGAAACTCTCACACGTCCACTGTTTCTCTCACTCATGTCTACTCACACACTCCGTGTCTCTTGTCCCCCATAAATTACCTCTTAAAATAGCAACAAGGAAAACCCAGCTGAGCCCAAGCCCCATGGTGAGTGGTCTGTGTTCAGTCCTGATCAGGGAATGAGAACAGCTGGGGATCCCGGGTCTGGGCTCTTGTCCCAGAGCTGCAGGGTCGGGGCCTGGCTGGTTTTTATGGCCACAGGGGCCCTATTTGCATGTCTTCTTGCTATATAGAGATCTCAGGGGTGAACCTACAGATAAGACAGTAACTCAGTGCAGGTGACAAGTTTCTAGGGCATTTGGTTGCCCCGGTAGCTTTTTACCCACTAAATACAGAATTATAGGACGTTTGGGGTTTGTTGCTGAGACCACATCTGGTAACAGTGACACAGCCTCAAGGCTCTGATCCTCCCACTGGCTCCCATTGCTTCCCTGGAACTACTTCTGACACAGCTGCACCTGCCCCGTGAGAGAGCAGAACTCATGTATGTGTTGAGAGCCTCAATGAACCCCTGTATTCCAGTGTTACCCACACTTCAGGGCTGTATCCAGCTGTGGCCCCAGGGTCCTCAGTACAATGGAGAAGGTTGTGCATCACCTGTGAGGTGGTCCTAGGTTAGCTAAGGTGAGTCAGGTTCACTGAGATCTGGGAGGTACAACTGAAGCCTCTGTTGGGCTCTGGGCCACTATCAAGTGACACAGGAAATCTGAGTGGTGAGGGGAATCTGAGTGACACAGGATGACAGGACCCATGCTTTTGATACCACTGTGCAGCTCATGTCCCCCAACAATCCCCTAGTCACTGGCCTTACAATCCCTCCCCTGGGATCTCATGTCAGGAATCAGACAACATCCTATTGGGGAGCAGTTATAACAGACACTTGCCATTAGCAATAGCACACCCATGAGTAACAGGGTCCGAGCTGGTCAGGAGTGACCTCTCCCTCTCCATGGGAGGCGGGGCCTGAATTAGTTGGCTTCCCTTTCAATGGCTGGAGGGGAGCCCATGGTGGGGCCATGGTGACAGGTGGGTGTCCTGTCAGATCCCCATCAGGTCATGTCCGGCAGGGAGGAGCTGGGCCATTCTCTTGGGCCTGACCTCAGGAAGCCCAGTTATGAATGGAGATGGCACTGGAGACACTAGAGCAAAATTAGATGGACCACCTAAGGTCACTGAGCTCTGACCTCCTGACCTCTGACCCGGCAGAGCAGCCTTCCTTGCTTGGGGCTGAGGCTCAGTCTGAATATTAATGCATTAAATTCTACTTTAGAGTGTTAATTACTTGAGAATATAGTCAGTATGTTTCATTAGATTAGGCTCCTAGAAAATTTAACATGACATATACCCAAATAGAAATGATCATAGAAAAGGGTGTGATAGAGACGCACAGGGGAGGTTCCTGAGAGAGCTACAGGAGGGAATTAAGTCCAGAGGTTGCACATGGTCAGTGGGGACAAGGCTGTCAGGAGGCTGTGCAGAGGGAGACAGAGCAGAGGCGGAACCATCTCTGGTTGCCCTGCTCCACACAGGGACCCCACCAACCCTCACTCCCTGACACAACACACCCTGATCCCGTCCCCTGTCCTGCTCTCTGAGGTCATTGCTCCTGGTTGATGGGCCTGTCGGGACCTCCTGAGTCCTCGATTATGTCGAAACTCAGGGTCCTCTTGTGCCCTGGTTACTGTGGCATCATCACACTCAACATCTGCAGCCACTATGGGTGGGAGGCCCTCCTGGTGTGCAGAGAGCCCACGGCATTGTCACTGTGTGCCGGGAGCTGGGGCAATGACCACCAAGTCCTGTCACCTTCTGCGAGATTGACCAGCTGTTTGGTGCTGAGTCTTCTGTTCTATGTCCCGACCAGGACTCTGGACAAGTTCCAGGAGCAAATGTCAGCAGCAGAGGAAGCTGCTGAGTCAACAGGGACCCAGGACTTCACCTCCCCTGCTCCTGCTCCTGGGCTGGGTGCTCTGATCTCTGTCCCCTGAGCGCCCTCTGGTGTCCTCAAACCTCTTGCACCCCGGCCCCCTC
Organism: Miniopterus natalensis; assembly: GCF_054644295.1. NCBI lineage: Eukaryota > Metazoa > Chordata > Mammalia > Chiroptera > Miniopteridae > Miniopterus > Miniopterus natalensis. The sequence continues at coordinate 107,936 of NC_142081.1, read as the reverse complement.
AGTCCCTCAGGGAGGCTTGTGTCTGGCTCACTCTGACCTCCCCTCACTGTGTCCCTCACACAGTATTACAGGGGAAGGTGGGGCCCCTTGTAGTTGTCCCCGAGACCCCTCCTACCACCTTCGCGTTCCTGGATTTGTTCTTCTTGCTCTTCCGGGTGGTTGTTTTCTGGTTTCTCATGTTCCAAATTGCTGATGGGATTCTCAGTGTCCTCTACTCTGCTCTCGATTCCCGTGAATGATTCTTCCTCTCAGCCCTGTGGCCTTCCCTTCTGGCTGGTGGTTTATTATGTGACCGATGGTCTCACTAGTTTCCTTAATGGTCTCACTGAGGCCCCGGAGCATCCTTATAACCACTGTTCTGAACTCTCTCCAGGGTTTGCTTGGCTCTATCTCATTTAGTTCCTCTTCTGGAGATTTCTTCTGCTCTTCCCTTTGTGACATGTTTCTTTGCCTCCACATTTTGGCTGCTTCTGGGTGTTTGTTTCTATGTATTAGGTAGAGCTGCTGTGTCTCCTGGAATTGGTAGATTGGCTCTGTGCAGTAGGTGTCCTGTAGGGCCCAGGGGCCCAGCCTCCCCAGTCCCCTGAGCTGGCCCTTCTAGGTGCTCCCCTGTGTGGGCCGTGTGCACTGTCCTGCAGTATTTGAGCCTTGGTTGCTGTTGGCATCACTGGGAGGAAGTGACCTCCAGGCTAACCTGCTGTGAGGACCAGCTGCTGTGCTGGGGACACCCCTGTGGAGCAGGATTACTTCAGTGGGGCTTTGGTGATCACCAAGTGCACCCCTTGAGTGTCACTCGTGGATGTGACAGGGCAGTAATCCAGCGTGGTCGAGTCTGAGCACCTGGTGCACTGTCTCGGGGGCCTCCCGGGAGGTGCAAAGTCAGCCTGTGTCTCTGCCTTGCCCAGGGCCACCCAGCATGAGCTACACAGCAGTCCCTGGATGGCTGGTGCTTTTGCTGGGCTTGGAGGTGTCCAGTTGAGGCCATGCTAGGAACCAATGTAGCTGCTGCTAGTGCCAGGCCTGGGGCCACTTATCAAGGTGCATGGAACACGCTGCTGCTTGTTGAGAGATTTTAGGAAAGTCCCCAGGATGAGGGGAGAGAGGCCACTTGCATAGAAAAGCCCCTGGAAATGGCCTGGAGGAGCCTGCAGGTGGGAGGGGCAGGTGCTCAGGGAGTCACCTGGGTGGGGCCAAAGGAGTGAGCCAGGTGCTGGACATTCAAACCTGGCTCCTGCCTGCTGACTGTGGGGGGAGGACTCCCCAAAGGAGCCGTGGCCTCTGAGCTCTTCTGCCTGGGAGAAAGCTGCCCGTCCTCCTCTGGCCCCGAATTCAGGCAGTTACTTCCTCCCCGAATGTCCCAGGCTCCTTTCAGGTGCTGCCCGGCCCTGGGCTCAGAGGGACGGGTCTGAGTGAGTCCCCTGCAGGCCCTTTAAGAGGACCTCCCTCCCCTCACTCAGTGACAGTCCCCTTGGTTTTCCCAGCCCTAAGTCGTGTAGACGTCTCTTCCCGAACCTGGAACCCTGGGCGGGGGTCCTGTTGTGGGGCTGGGACCCGGTGCCACTCTGGGTAACGTCCACGCCGAGCTATTGCTCCCGGTTTTAAACCAAGGCACCGGTTCTGGGCCCGAGGCCTTGTCTGTGACTCAGCCCTGATCTGCCCGTGTCTCCGCCTCCTCCTGGTCTCCTTCCTTCTCAGTCCCCTGGTTGCAGGGCTCTGTGCAGCTAGACCTCAGGAGGCTCTGAGTGACGGTTGCTCTGTTTTAGGTGTAATTTGATGTGGTTTGGGAGGCAGCAGGTACCCCGGTTACCTACGCGCCCACCTCTTGTCTCTGTACCAGGAACCTGAGGGTGCAGTTTGTGGTTCATTCTGGGCAGGAGGTGCGGCCCGGTTCCTGGTTCCCTAGGTGAGCCGTCCCTGCATTCCGGGACCGAGCCCGACTGGACCAGGGAAACCATCCTCCCAATGTGCTGTCACGGTTCCTCGGGCATTGTTGAGGGTTTTTGCATTTATGTTTGGGGACGTCCCATCCGTCCTGGAGACAGTCCTGTTGTAGTGAGGACATTGCAGGATCTTCGCCTCGCTCCCTTTAATGTCGTTTAGGCCAATAACCCTTTAAATTTTCATTAATTCTGATTTTTAGTTTGCTTTTCTTCTAGGGATCTAGGTTTTCCACCAAACTTTCATTTTCATGATCACTGTTTCCTGTGACACATTTCGTGATTTGCACCTTTCCTGAAAATGTTGTGGTTCTGGGTCCGTGGACTCACCGGCTCACTCATGGTCTCTACCAGGCCAGTTCTCTCTTTCTCTGCATGTTTAGTAATTTGCAGACTCCAGTGATTCTTGGTCCTGGGAGGGTTTTCATAAAGCCCAACGATTCCCTTTTCACACCTACTCGACCCTGAGACCTCATGAGAGAGGCTTTGCTGCCTTTCTGCCCGATCGCTGGTCAGACTGGATGCAGGTGCTTCTGGAGTCAGAGCTGGCGGCTCCCTTTCCAGGTCTGGGCGAGTCCTTACCGAGGCTCCTCCTGGGCTCTCTGGGCCCCAGGGAAGTCCTGGGAACGGGGTTTGTCAGTCACGGCTCCCGTGTGCGGTCCCTCAAGGTGCATTTGTGCAGGGCCACCCAGCTCACTCCCCGGCGAGGGCAGCGTCCCTGTGGGTCCCCCTTTCATAAGCTGCTCCCCTCCTGGGGCTCCTGGGCCTCTGTGTCCCTCTGCACAGCAGGAGGAGCTCATGTCTGAGGTCCTTGAGCTCCCCCAGCTCCCTTATCTGCTGGGGCTCCTCGAACATGACACCCCATCTTTGAACTCAGGTGGACTGAGTGTTTGAGTTCTCTCAGGGGAGGGACAGGGTCCCATGAGGCTGTGACACCCGGTGGGTGACAGTGCCGCCGTATGTACTGACCTTGTCAGGGGAACGTTCATGAAACAGAATTCAGCCCTCATGTGTCTGCACCACTCACAGGGCCCTGGGTCTCCTGGGGGAGGAGAGAAGGAAGTGGGGCTCCGAGGCTGCAGGAGGGGGCACGACCCACAGAGCTTGAGAGGAAATGCCATCACCCTTTCCTGTTCCTCGGACTCGGGGGCCCCGCTGAGACCCCCGGTTCTTGTCCAGGAGGCCCCCGGGCTGTGCCTCTGAGCCAGCCTTGCACAGTAACACGTGGCTGTGTCTGCAGGGTCCACGCTGGTCATGGTGAGAACCACCTGGTTCTGGAGGTGTCCTTGGAGATTGTGAGCCTGCCCTTCAGAGATGGGCTGTAATACGGGTCATTGTCCCACCACACGTGTGCCAGCCATGCCAGGGCCTCCCGGGGGCTGCCGGATGCAGCCGACACCCACACCAGTTGTGCTCAGCGAGAACTCAGAGAAGGAACAGGTCAGCCTGAGGGTCTGTGAGCAGGACCCTCGCTGTCCCCACTCCTCACCCACAGTGAAAACCAGAGCCAGTGTCCTCACCTGCAGGGTCCAACCATTTCCGACCTTCTGAACAGCCTGTACTCTCTCAGCAGCACCCTCATGAACTGATCAACCTTTGACTCCTCCCTCTGTGTGTGTGACGTCATCAGCCTAGACAACCACTCCCCAGGAGGGTGGGTCCCTCTGCCTCTGCCTGGTGTCACCTACTCTTGGTGGTGTGAGCATGATGCCAAGTCAATGACCGTAGCCTCCACGCTCTTTCTTCTCTAGCTTTGGGGCCACATGTCTCTGGTGCCAGATGTCCAGCCCCCGTGTGTCCAGCTGCTGCCTGGCTGGGACCCTGAGGTGTGCAGAGCTGAGCTGCACTGTGGAGCCAGCAGAGCTCCCTGTTGGATTTAGGTGACGGTGGTCAGATTTGATGATTAATAGTCATTTGAGTCCAATAGTGTCAGAAAAAGTCTCTCTGCCTGTTGTCCATGTGAGAAAGTTCTCTGGTTACAACAGACTGTTCTAACTGACAGACCTCAGAGAAAAGCACAGAATCAGGAATCCAGAGAGTTCCCTGAGGAAACTGTGACCTGAAGAGGAAACCAGCCAGGAAACAGCCCAAAGCTCCCACTGCTCCTCTGAACCAACTTCAGGATGGAGCAAGGCCTACCCAGTGAGTCTGCAGAACCCCTTGTCTGTGTTGAGAGCCTCAATGAGCCCCTGTATTCTTGTGTTACCCACACTTCAGGTTTGTATCCACCTGTGGCCCCAGAGTCCTCACTGCAATGGAGAAGGTTGTGCTTCACCTGTGAGGTGGTCCTAGGGCAGCTAAGGTGAGTCAGGTTCACTGAGATCTGGGAGGTACAACTGAAGTCTCTGTTGTTTCCAGATCACTATCAAGTGACACAGGATATCTGAGTGGAGTGGGGAATCTGAGTGACACAGGATGACAGGACCCATGCTCTTGATTCCTTGGTGCAGCTCATGTCCCCTATTAATCCCCAAATTCACTGGCCCTAGAAGCCCTCCCATGGGATATCAAGTCAGCAATCAGACATCAGCCTCTTGGGGAGTGGTTATGATAGATGAGGTCCAACAGCAATAGCACAGCCATGAGTAACAGGGTCCGAGCTGGTCAGGAGTGACCTCTCCCTCTCCCTGGGAGGCGGGGCCTGAATTAGGTGGCTTCCCTTTCAATGGCTGGAGGGGTGCACATGGTGGGGCCATGGTGACAGGAGGGTGGGATGTCAGATCCCCATCAGCTCAGGTCCTGGAGGGAGGAGCTGGGTCAGCCTCTGGGGCCCAACCTCAGGAAGACCAGATATGAAGGGAGATGGCACCGGAGACACTAGAGCAGCATTGGATGGACCACTTCTGGTCACCGAGCTCTGACCTCCTGACCTCCTGTCCTCTGACCCTGCTGAGCAGCCTTTCTTGCCTGGGGCTGCAGGCTCAGTCTGAATATTAATGGAAGAAATTGGACTTTACAATGTTGATTACTTGATAGTTTAACTAGTATGGTTAATGGGATTAGGCTCCCAGAAAATTTAACATGAAATATAATCCAATAGGAATGATCACAGAAAAGGGCCTGATAAAGGCACACAGGGGAGGTTCCTGAGAGAGCGACAGGAAGGAATTAAGTCCAGAGGTTGCATGTGGGGCAGCCTTTTCGTTATAAGTGGAGGGGCTGGGGTCTGGCTGCTCTGGTCATTCTGGGACCCTTGGGGGCATCTCTTCCTTGGACTTCACTCAGCATGTAAGTCAGGGATAGGGGGTCACCTGGGGCACATTGCATTAGATTAAAGACAGAGTCCCTTCTGTGAGCACAAGAAGAAAGTGTGGACTAGATGAGCAGGTCACACCTTTAACTTCTCCTGCATCTTTCAGACAGATTTTAGAGGGATTAACATTTGTTGAGGCCGTTTCTGAAACACAACAGTAGTATATTTATAATGTCCAAATTTTTATTTCATATTTTCATACAACTTTTAGGTTTATGGCAACGTAAAAGATAAAGGACATCCATTATCAATGTCTTCAGTATTAATTTATGAGGTTCCTTTGATCTGAGAAGCTCCCTCCCAGGCACAGGCAGGAGGGAGATTCTGCTTCTTGCTGTTGGAAATTCTGTCGTGTCCAGAGCTTCCTGTGCAAACTCTTCCGTTATGCAAGCCCACGGCCGATGGCAGAGACCCCCATTACGTCAGAATTGGTCATGGTTTTAAGTGGAGAAGAGACAAATGAAAACAGTGACTATGAATGTGTGCAGCTCAGAATAACTCCTGTGTTGAAATGATTATGGCAGGAGATGGACCTGATTTCTCAGTGTGGTGCTGTAAGTGATGTCGGGGTTCAGAGTGAGGGAAATGGGGAGAATTCCTCTCATAGATCTTCTCACAGGAAAGGGAACTTCAACCCTGCCAGGTGACCCTCCCTCCCAGCCTCCCTCTGTCCTGCCCCTGGGGACGGTCACTGTGCTCACAGGATGCTGGTCTCTCCCCATAACATACAAAGTCCTTAGGGTGTAATGACCACATTCACCCACCAGACACGGGATTTGGAAATATATTCTTTATATTTATGATTGTCTTTTCAGTTGCTCAATGGAGTCTTTAGTGAGAAAATGGGTGTCATTTTAACAAGGGCCAATTTTTAAATATTTTCTTGAATGGATCTTATTTCGGGTCTTTTACAGAGAACTCCCAAGGTAATGCTGAGCCCCACTGTCCATGCTGATTCTCTGCAGCAGCCACAGGGACTGGAGCAGGTTCTGGCACCAGAGTGGAGGCTGCTGGGAAACTGCCCATAGATCTGGACATGACTTTGGAGCTGGGTGAGGGGAGGATGCTGGACTTGTTTTGATCACATGACAGAAAGATGCCTGATTCTCATGGACAGAGTGTTACTGAATATATGGGTTTAGAGTCTCTTCCAGTGAAGATCCAGAAGGAAGCCCAGGGCAGGATGGAGACAGCTTATATCATCCCAGGAAATCCCTGAGTAACTGTGAACAGGAGCTGTTTAGAATAGAGACGTTACCGATGCTGCAGGCAGGGATCCAGAGACATAAGGAACCTGTCATTGCAAACTGGTGGGAAGGGGATCCCCTGTGACCTACAGGCACATCCCCACAGTGTCTCTGTCTACAAGGTGACAAGTTCAGAGGTCCAGGGGATTAGCACTTGATCACATTTTGGTCATTACTCACATTGTGTCTCCATGGGTCACTCAGCTGCATAATTCATTGGGGTCCCATTTATGAATCTCTCAACTCTTAGAGGGAATAGGGGTCACCCATCTCTAGGAGCCACGGTGATGGTGTGTCTGCAAGAGGGGTCATCACTTCATCGACCAGGGCCCGTGTCTCAGCCCATCACCATCATCATCATCTCCATCATCACCATCATCACCATCCTCATCATTACCATCATCACCATCATCACCATCCTCATCATTTGCTTATTTTTATCATGTTTCTCATTTTCTGTAGACTGTCTTTTGTGCACACATGAGCCATTATCTCTAGTTCTGCTCATTTTTTGTAGTTGTTTAGAGAAATTTGTAGCCAGACTCTGTTTTCCTTTTCATGTACTTCTGACAACACATGGCTCATTCCTGCCTCTTCTCAGTCAGCCCGACATGGGAATCTCATAGGAAAGGTGGGGTCTCCTCTGTAGATGTCCTCGGGAGATTGAAACCACACCGGACCCTGGGATTAGATTTCCTCCCTCCCCACCACCTCACCAAGGTCAAAGCCATGAGCCAGGCTCCCCTCCTGGCTCCACAAGATGCCCTCTGACTTGTTGAAGGGCCTTTCCTGTGCTTCCCAGAGATTTCAACTCTGTACGTGATAAACATCCCAATCCCTTGGTTGTGTGTTTGTCCTAAACCTGGACATTTGCACCATGTCATCCTGGGTCCCTCTCCCTTTGCCTGGTGTCACCTACTCTTGGTGTTGTGAGAATGATGACAAGTCAGTGAGTGTCACCACCGGGGTCTTTCTTCTCTAGCTTTCTGTTCACACCCCTCAGGTGCCCGCTGTCCAGAACCCAGGTGTCCTGCTGCTGGATAGTTGGGACCCTGAGCTGTGAGGGGCTGAGCTGCTCTAAGGAGTCAGCAGAGCCTCCTGTTAGATTTAGGTGATGGAGGTCAGAAGATTTCATGATTAATTGTCACGTGGGGAAAAGAGTGCATGCAAAAGACATTCTGCTGTTGTCCATGTGAGAAAGTCGTCTCTGTTTACAACAGACCTTTCTAAATGACAGACCTCAGAGGAAAGCACAGAATCAGGAATCCACAGAGGTTCCCTGAGGGAAAGTGTGACCTGAAGAGGAAACCAGCCAGGAAACAGCCCAAACCGCCCACTGCACCTGCTCCTGGGAGGGTCCTTGTGTTAAGGCCCCTGAGCACCCTGGTGCCTCAGTCCCTCCTGCAGGGAGGTTTGTGTCTGGGCTCACACTGACCTCCTCTCACTGTGTCTGCTGCACAGTAATACACGGCCGAGTCCTCAGATTTCAGGCTGTTCATTTGCAGATACACCATGTTCTTGGCGTTGTCTCTGGAGATGGTGAATCGGCCCTTCACAGAGTCTGCATAATATTTGCTGCTTCCATCATACAATATTACTGCCACCCACTCCAGGCCCTTCCCTGGAGCCTGGCGGACCCAGTGCATGTGGTAGCTACTGAAGGTGAATCCAGAGGCTGCACAGGAGAGTCTCAGAGAACCCCCAGGCTTCACCATGGCTCCCCCAGACTCCACCAGCTGCACCTCACCCTGGACACCTGCAAACACAAAGACGTCCTGGTCAGGAAACTCTCACACATCCACTGTTTCTCTCACTCATGTCCACTCACACACTCAGTGTCTCTTGTTCTCCATAAACTACCTCTTAAAATAGCAACAAGGAAAACCCAGCTGAGCCCAAGCCCCATGGTGAGTGGTCTGTGTTCAGTCCTGATCAGGGAATGAGAACAGCTGGGATCCTGGGGCTGGGCTCCTGTCCCAGAGCTGCAGGGTCAGGGCTGGGTTGGTTTTTATGAGCAGAGGGGGCTCTATTTGCATATCGCCCTACTATATAGAGAGCTCAGGGGTGAACATACAGATATGCCAGTAACTCAGTGAAGGTGAGAGGTTCCTTGTGCATTTGTTTGTCCTGGTAGCTTTTCACCCATTAAATACAGAATTATAGGAGGCTTGGGGTTTGTTGATGAGACCACATCTGGTAACAGTGACCCAGCGTCAAGGCTCTGATCCTCCCATTGGCTCCCATTGTTCCCCTGAAACAACTCCTGGACAGAGCTGCACCTGCCCCGTGAGGCTGCAGAACCCTTTGTATGTAATGAGATCCTCAATGAGCCCCCCTGTATTCCTGTGTTACCCACACTTCAGGGTTGTATCCATCTGCGGCCTCAGAGTCCTCAGTGCCATGGAGAAGGTTGTGTATCACCTGTGAGGTGGTCCTAGGTCAGCTAAGGTGAGTCAGGTTCACTGAGGTCTGGGAGGTACAACTGAAGTCTCTGTTGGGCACAGAAGTGTATCAAGTGACACAAGAAATCTGAGGGATGCGTGGAATCTGAGTGGCACAGGATGACAGGGCCCCTGTTCATCATACCATTGTCCACCTCCTGTCCCCCAACAATCCCCAAGTTCACTGGCCTTAGAATCCCTGCCCTGGGATCTCATGTCAGGAATCAGATATCATCGTTTTGGGGAGTAGTTATAACAGACACTTGCCACTAGCAACAGCACACCCATGAGTAACAAGGTCCGAGCTGGTCAGGAGTGAGCTCTCCCTCTCCCTGGGAGGCGGGCCCTGAATCAGGTGGCTTCCCTTTCAATGGCTGGAGGGGAGCCCATGGTGGGGACATGGTGACAGGTGGGTGTCCTGTCAGATCCCCATCAGCTCAGGTCCTAGAAGGAGGAGCTGGGTCATCCTCTGGGGCCCAACCTCAGGAAGCCCAGTTATGAAGGGAGATGGCACTGGAGACACTAGAGCAGCATTGGATGGACCACCTCAGGTCACTGAGCTCTGACCTCCTGACCTCTGACCTGGCAGAGCAGCCTTTCTTGCTTGGGTTGCCCTCTCAGTCTGAATATTAATGCATTAAATTATACTTTAGAGCGTTAATTACTTGAGTGTATATCAAGTATGTTTAGTTAGATTATGTTCGTAGAAAATTTAACATGAGATATAATCAAATAGAAATGATCATAGAAAAGGGTGTGATAGAGACGCACAGGGGAGGCTCCTGAGAGGGCTACTGGAGGGAATTAAGTCCAGAGGTTGCACGTGGTCAGTGGTGACAAGGCTGTCAGGAGGCTGTGCAGAGGGAGACAGAGCAGAGGGGGAACCATCTCTGGTGACCTGAGATTTGGTCTCTAATGGGACCTGGAGCCGGACTAACCATGTTCGTCTGAGACAATTTCCCGAGACCCAGGGTCACCCTCTCAGGTGGGAGAACTGGACTCTGCTCATTTGAAACACACCCTCCCTGCTTCCTCCAGTTTCTGAAGTGCCCTCTGAGTCGATGACATATCCGTCTGTTAATGATTCCATGGAAGTGTTTCCAAGACGAAGTCTCCTGTCTGTCCTTCTGTGGGTCCATCCAGAAATTCTGGGCTCAGAGATATTCACTGTATCTCTAGGTTGTGGTCACCGTGCACATAGGTGACTTTGGACTGACCAGCTAATCCAAGATGTTCAAGGACCGTGGTCTCCAACTGTCATCCATGGGCTTGTCCATCAGGGTGATGTGCATCTGCTGGGGCCACCCGGACTATGGTGACACAAGTTGTGTTCTCTCCATGAGTCACCACCTGCATAATTCATTAGGGTCCCACCTGTAAATCTCTCATTTCTTACAGGGAATAGGGCAAAACCCCTACCTGGAGGAGACATGGTGGTGGTGTCTCTGTCAGAGGGGCCAACATTTGATTGACAAGGGCCCCTGTGTCTGTCCATCACCATCATCACCATCATCACCATCATCACCATTATCACCATCATCACCATCATCACCATCATCATCATCATCATCATCACCATCACCATCATCATCATCATTTGCTTATTTATTATCATTTTTCGCATTTTTTAAGACATATTGTAAACACATAATGAGCCTTTATCTCAAGTTCTGCTCATTTTTTATAATTGTTCAATGAATGCAGAGTCAGACTCTATATTCTCTCTCGTGTGTCTGCTGACAACTGATGGCTCATTCCTGCCTCTTCTCTGTCTCTCCCACTCGGGAATCTGATAGGAATAGTGGGGTCTCCTCTTTAGATGTCCTGGGAAGATTGAAACCACACCAGGCCCTGGGAGAAGAATTCCTCCCTCCCCACCACCTCGCCAAGATCAAAGCATGAGCCAGTCTTCTCTGCTGGCTCCACGAGAGCCCCTCTGACTGGCTGAAGGACCTTCCCTGTGATTCCCAGAGATTTCAACTCTACGTGATAAACATCCTGTTCCTTGGTGTGTGTGTTTGGCCTCAGTCTAGACTTTTTCACCAGGCTGTCCTGGGTCCCTCTGCCTCTGCCTGGTGTCATCTACTCTTGTTGCTGTGAACATGATGACAGGTCAATGACTGACACCACTGGGGTCTTTCTTATCTGGCATCATGTTCACATGCTTCAGGTCCCCACTGTCCTGCCCCCACGTGTCCTGCTTTTGGTTGACTGGGACCCTGAGTGCTGAGGAGCTGAGGTGCACTGTGGAGTCAGCAGGACCCCTTGTTAGATTTAGGTGACGGTGGTCAGAAGACTTGATGGTTAATTGTCATTAGGGGACAACTGTCTGAAAAACACTCTCTGCCTTTGTTCACAGGAGAAAATCGTCTCCGGTTACAACAGAATTTTCGAATTGAGAGACCTCAGAGGAAAGCTCAGAATCAGGAATCCACAGAGGTTCCTGAGGGAAACTGTGGCCTGAAGAGGAAACCAGCCAGGAAACAGCCCAAACCGCCCACTGCACCTGCTGCTGGGAGTGTCCTTGTGTTCAGGGCCTCTGAGCACCGTGGTGGCCGCAGCCCCTCCTGCAGGGAGGTTTGTATCTGGCTCACACTGACCTCCCCTCACTGTGTCCCTCGCACAGTAATACACGGCCGTGTCCTCGGGGGTCACAGAGCTCAGCTGCAAGGTGAAGTGGTTCTTGGACGTGTCTCTGGAGTTGGAGGTGCGGCTCTGGAGGGACGGCCTGTAGTAAGTGCTCCCATCATAACATATGAGCCCCATCCACTCCAGACCCTTCCCTGGGGGCTGGCGGATCCAGCTCCAGCAGGAACCACTGGTTGTGATGGAGATTCATACACAGCACAGGTGAGGGACATGGTCTCTGTGGGTGTCACAAGTCCTGGGCCCCACTGCTGCAGCTGCACCTGGGACAGGACACCTGGGGAAAGGAGCACAAGAACCTGTCAGTCAGGTGCAGTCACAACCCCCCATAGACCCCTGTCTGACGTCTGAGACCCTCACCTTGGGGTCTGTCACCAGGCACAGGAGGACACCAGCAGGCTCATCTTCTAGACCAAGGCCCTGCCTTCCCCAGAGACCTCAGCCCTGTGTGAGGAGGGAGCTGTGAGCCCCACAGCCCAGGAGGGATTTACCCTGGAGCCTGAAGGGACATTTGCATGTGGGGCAGCCTTTTCCTTAAAAGTGGGGGGACTGGGGTCAGGCTGCCCTGGTCATTCTGGGACCCTTGGGGGCATCTCTTCCCTGGACCTCACTCAGCATGTAAGTCAAGGATAGGGGGTCACCTAGTTTATGGGGCACATTGGAATTAGATTAAGGAAAGACTCCCCTCTCTGAGCATAGGAAGGAATGATGGAGCGATGAGTAGGTTTTACTTTTAACTTTTCAAATACATTTCAAAGGGGTTAGCATCTGTAGAAACAGTTCCACAATTTCAACACTTCAATAAGTGTACAATAACGAAATTTTTATCCTCTTGTTATTTGAAAGTAATGTTTAAGTTGGTGTAAAATATTTTAAAAAGCACAGCCATTTTTAAATCATGTTTTCTTCATTTAGGAGGATACTTTGATCTGAGCAACTTCTTCCAAACACAGGATAAGGGGAGACCCTTGATTCTTGATGTTGGATCATTTTTTTATGGCGTTGAAACTCTGTGCAAACGTTTCCCTTATGCGAGCCCTTGGCATATAGCAGAGTCCCCAAACTAATCACATCACAAATAATCTTGTTTTTAACTGGAGAAAAGATTACAAATAAACACTGTGATTATGCATCTGCACCACTGAGCATCTTTCTAATGTGGAAATGATGTGGCCGCATCCAAACGAGAAAGCCCCTGTCCTAGTGTGTGCCGTGCCCGATTGTGCTCGTCTGTAAGAATTGCTGCCCACATCTGGGCCTATGATCTCCCCCTGGAATCAACTGCTCCAGGACACGTGTACAAAGAATCAGAGGGAAAGTTTTCATAAAAAGGAAAAGAGAGGAGTTAAAAGACGAGATGCCTTTGACAGTCACCAGTAATGACACACAGAAGAAATCAACCCTCACAGCCAGAGGAGGAAGTAAAGTGCAGGAGGCTCATGTTTAAGGGATGGGAAGCCCCATCAGACACTATTTTCCTACAAAGTGTTCAGAGGTAGAATTAAGAGCAGAGTGTGAACCCAGAGCCCGTGGACAAGTGCTGGGGAGAGTGGAGGGTCTGTGTGGGCCCCTGGGACACAGAAGCATGGACCATAGAGACACAGGCAGAGCCCCCGGTCCATGACCTTCAGGGGTTGGTGCTAACTGTGTAGCAGCTGCACTGCCTCATGTGCTGTGTTTCTCCTCTGGACCCTGATGGGAACCAGTTTCCTTCCCTGGGGATGGAGAAGTAGTTGCATCATGACAGGTGTGTTTGGGTGAAGATGTGGGTAATGGTTTGTGAGCAATGAGAGTGTTGTTGCTGGAAACCTTTGGGTCTGCATGGGACCGGGAGAACCCTGTCTCCATGTCCCCACATGATGGGAGGGAACTGGAACAGGGGCCTGACTCAGGGCAACTTTGGGGGAAGCCACCTGGGATCACGAATGGGGGACGTAACCCAGACTGAGGACACACCACCCAGGGTTCCTGCTCCATTCGGCTCTGACTCTCCTTGTTTTGTGACCAGTTCAAGTTTCCTCTCCTCACTTTCCTCTGAAATAGCCCCACACGTTCCCTAGAGTCATGAGACACTGTGGGGAGTGTGCAGGGCACCAGCCCCGTGTGTGCTGACCTCGTGGCTCCCATCTCTCCTGGGCTCACTCTCTAGATCTGTGAATCTCCTGGTGCCGTCTCCAGGGTTTTCTATATAGAAGATCATGACGTCTGCATACAGGAAGGAAGAGACATGTTATGATTTTATTTTGATATATTTTTCATTTCTTTTCCTGCCCAATTATTCTGACAAGGACGTACATTTCTGTTGATAGAAGTTGTCACACTGGGAGCCCTTGTCTTGGTCTTGCCTTAGAAAATAAAATTCTCATTTTTCTGTTTGTTACAATATCACTTGTTTGCTTCTTTCATGTGGCCTTTGTTATGCTGACGGCCAAGCCTTGAATAACTAATTTATTTTGTCTTTACACATGAAAGAAATTTGAATTCTTAAATATGTGTCCTTTTATCCGTTTAAATGGAATATTATTTGTCCCTCATGCTGTGGGTGAGCTGTAGCACATTGACCGGTTACATACATTAAACCGTCCTTGCCTTCCAGGACCGTATCCCACTGGAAACGTAAATGATCCTCTCAAAGTGCTCTTGGCTTTCCTGGTACATTGTTGAGGATTTTTTCATTTATGCTCATCAGGAACATGGCCTGTCCTTTTTATTGTTCTTATTTGGCTTTGGTGTGAGTGTAGTGGTCACAGCAATAAATGAGTTTGAATGTCTTTTGTCTTCTTGAAAGTCTTGGACGTGTTTGAGAAGAACTGATTGAGACAATACGATTTGCTCTGTGAAATTTTGATAGAATTTACTCTTGTATTTACCAGAACATGCGCTTTTCTTTGTGGACAGATTAATACTTTAATCATGTAAATAAATATGAACCCATCTAGGAATGTCAGGGTAAATTCTTAATTTAAACCCCAAATTAGTGGACTGAGAAACACAACTGTTGATCTTCACAGGGTAATTGCAATTCCCACATGCACACCACAGGACTGAGCAGTGACCCCCTAACAGGTGTCCTAAGTCTGCACCCCTCAGGTCGACCTGACCAACATGAACCTACAGGGGAGCAGCTCGAGGTCCCCACCCAGGGAAAGACCTGCCTCTGTGAACTGCAGCCAGGGGCTGGTCTCTGCAGGCTCTGAGGTGGGCAGGACCAGCTCCCACCTGAGATTCAGCAAATGCATGACTGCTCTACCCCCTGATGGTGGAGGGATTTTCTGAAGAAGGGACAAAGCCATTACCCTCAAGATTTCTGGGCATGGAGGGAACCGGGTGTAAATGGGAGCAAGTCTCCTAAGATCATTTAAAAATTCTTCCTGTGAGAGGCAACACTCAGCAAGGACACCCACAGAGTTAAGGGACAATGTATTTGGGATCAATGTGAAAATTACACTTGTTAGCAGACCACATGCTTATTTCATGTGCCATCCTAAAGAATGAACTAAAAACACACTTTCTTACAGAGGTTTCATAAAATGACTTAGTCCTGAGAATGCACCTACTTGGCCTCCATCTCCAGGGAGCACAGAGAACATGTCCCAGCTGCTGGTCTCTGAAATCCAAGGTGGTTTGTGCTGCAGACACAGCTGTGACCAACCCCCAGACCATGGCAGAGCTCAGCAGGGACACTAAGGCAGGGCCATGGCTGGGAAACCCAGGGGACATCTGAAGGGACCACAGTGAAGAAATCTCTGATCCATTTGTTGGGAGGTCCTGAAGTGCAGGCAGCTTTAAGCATATCCCACGTTTCATGGACAGACATTGATTGTGGGATGACGGTTTCCCAGGCTTACCAACACCTCTGCAGTTTTCTCCCCCACAAGTGATACACTCCCTTTCTGCATGTGAGAATGTTTCTACTAAACTAATAAATACTTTAAATGCAGACCCATCGGGGGTAGGCACAGAGCCACAGGTCTGGAGACTCTGGAGAGACTGTTGTGCGGAGAGGAAGCCCTGAGTCCTCAGAGGAAACAGCCAGAAACTCCACCTGCAGCTGCTCCTGAAGCTGAGACAGAGTCTGAGGTCCTGACCGCCCCCTGGTGTCCGGGGACCCCCTGCAGCCCAGCCTCCTGTCTCCTGCAGGGAGATTTGTGTGTGGCTCTCCCTGACCTCCCCTCACTGTGTCTCTCGCACAGAAATACACGGCCGAGTCCTCAGATTTCAGGCTGTTCATTTGCAGATACAGAGTTTCTTGGCGTTGTCTCTGGAGATGGTGAATCGGCCCTTCACAGAGTCTGCATAGTATGTGCTACCACCAGTATTAGTAATGAGTGAGACCCACTCCAGCCCCTTCCCTGGAGCCTGGCGGACCCAGTGCATCCAGTAGCTACTGAAGGTGAATCCAGAGGCTGCACAGGAGAGTCTCAGAGACCCCCCAGGCTTCACCACGGCTCCCCCAGACTCCACCAGCTGCACCTCACACTGGACACCTGCAAACACAAAGACGTCCTGATCAGGAAACTCTCACACGTCCACTGTTTCTCTCACTCATGTCCACTCACACTCTCAGTGTCTCTTGTTCTCCATAAATTACCTCTTAAAATAGCAACAAGGAGAACCCAGCTGAGCTCAAGCCGCATAGTGAGTGGTCTATGTTCAGCCCTGATCAGGGAATGAGAACAGCTGGGGATCCCGGGGCTGGGCTCCTGTCCCAGAGCTGCAGGGTCGGGGCTGGGCTGGTTTTTATGAACAGAAGGGGCCCTATTTGCATATCCTCCTGCTATATAGAGATCTCCGGGATGAACCTACAGATAAGTCAGTAACTCAGTTCAGGTGAGAGCTTCCTTGTACATTTGTTTGCCATGGTAGCTTTTTCACCCACTAAATACAAAATTATAGGAGGGTTGGCGTCTGTTGATGAGACCACATCTGGTAACAGTGACCCAGCGTCAAGGCTCTGATTCTCCCACTGGCTCCCTTTTTCCCCTGAACCAATCTCAGGAAGGGGAAGACCTACCCAGAGAGGCTGCAGAACCCCTTGTATGTAATGAGAGCCTCAATGAGCCCCTGTATTCCAGTGTTACCCACACTCAGGTTTGTATCCATCTGGGGCCTCAGTCCTCACTGCCATGGAGAAGGTTGTGCATCACCTGTGAGGTGGTCATAGGTCAGCTAACGTGAGTCCGTTCACTGAGATCTGGGAGGTACAACTGAAGTCTTTGTTGGGCCCAAAAGTCTATCAAGTGACTCAAGAAATCTGAGGGATGCGGGGAATCTGAGTGACACAGGATGAGAGGACCCATGCTCTTGATACCATTGGGCACTTCCTGACCCCCAACAATCCCCAAGTTCCCTGGCCTAGGAAGCCCTCCCCTGCGATCTCATGTCAGGAATCAGACAACATTCTATTGGGGACTAGTTAAAACAGACACTAGCCAGTAGCAATAGCACACCCATGAGTAACAGGGTCCGAGCTGGTCAGGAGTGACCTTTCCCTCTCCCTGGGAGGCAGGGCCTGAATTAGGTGACTTCCCTTTCAATAGCTGGAGGGGAGCCCATGGTGGGGCCATGGTGACAGGTGGGTGTCTTGTCAGATCTTATCAACTCAGGTCCTGGAGGGAGGAGCTGGGTCAGCTTCTGGGGCCAACCTCAGGAAGCCCAGATATGAACAGAGATGGCACTGGAGACACTGCAGCAGCATTGGATGGACCACTGAGTGATGGTCACTGACCTCTGACCTCCTGACCTCTGACCTGGCAGAGCAGCCTTCCTTGCTTGGGGCTGAGGCTCACTCTAAATATTAATGCATTAAATTTGACTTTACAATGTTAAGTACTTGAGAGTTTAGTCAGTATGTTTCATTAGGATAGGCTCCTAGAAAATTTAACATGAAATATACCCAAATAGAAATGATCATAGAAAAGGGCGTGATAGAGACGCACAGGGGAGGCTCCTGAGAGAGCTACCAGAAGGAATTAAGTCCAGAGGTTGCACGTGGTCAGTGGGGACAAGGCTGTCAGGAGGCTGTGCAGAGGGAGACAGACTAGAGGGGGAACCATCTCTGGTGACCTGAGATTTGGACTCTAATGGGACCTGGAGCCGAACTGACCGTGTTCTTCTGAGATGATTTCCCGAGACCAAGAGTCACCCTCTCAGGTAGGAGAACTGGTCTCTGCTCATTTGAAACACACCCTCTTTGCTTCCTCCAGCTTCTGAAGTGCTCTCTGAGTCGATGACATTTCCATCTGTTGATGATTCCATGGAAGTGTTTCCAACACGAAGTCTCCTGTCCGTCCTTCTGTGGGTCCATCCAGAAATGCTGGGATCACAGATATTCATTGTATCTCTAGGCTGTGGTCACCTTTCACATAGGTGACTTTG
Organism: Miniopterus natalensis; assembly: GCF_054644295.1. Lineage (NCBI taxonomy): Eukaryota > Metazoa > Chordata > Mammalia > Chiroptera > Miniopteridae > Miniopterus > Miniopterus natalensis. The sequence goes on along the minus strand of NC_142081.1, from coordinate 90,034 downwards.
GACTGACCAGCTAATCCAAGATATTCAAGGACTGTGGTCTCCAATAGTAGCCGATGATCTTGTCCATCAGGGTGATGTGCATCTGCTTGGGCCACCCGGCCTATGGTGACACAAGTTGTGTTCTCTCCATGAGTCACCCAGCTGCGTAATTCATTAGGGTCCCATTTGTGAATCTCTCATTTCTTACAGGGAATAGGGCAAACCCCTCCCTGGAGGAGACATGGTTGTTGTGTGTCTGTAAGCGGGGCCAGAATTTGACAGACCACGGCCACTGTGTCTGTCCATCACCATCATCACCATCATCACCATCATCATCATCATCATCAACATCACCATGAAAACCATCACCATCATCACCATCATCACCATCATCATCACCATCATCATCATCACCATCATCACCATCATCATCATCAGCATCATCACCGTCATAATCACCATCATCATCCTTTACTTATTTATTAGCATTTTTCTCATGTTCTGTAGACCTTGTATTGTACACACATAATGAGCCATTATCTCAATTTCTGCTTATTTTTATAATCGTTCAATGAAATTCGTAGCCAGACTCTATTGTCCTCCTGTGAGTGCTGACAACTGATGGCTCATTCCTGCCTCTTCTCCGTCTGCCCCACTTGGGAATCTGATAAGGTGTGGTCTCCTCTGTAGATGTCCTGGGGAGATGAAAGCACACCAGCCCCTGGGAGCAAAATTCCTCCCTCCCCACCACCTCGCCAAGATCAAAACCCTGAGCCAGTCTCCTCTCCTGGCTCCACGAGAGCCCCTCTGACTGGCTGAAGGGCTTTCCCTGTGATTCCCGGAGATTTCAACTCTGTACGTGATAAACATCCTGACCCTTGGTGTGTGAGTTTCGCCTCAGCCTAGACTTTTTCACCAGGCTGTCCTGGGCCCACTGCCTCTGCCTGGTGTCACCTACTCTTGGTGCTGTGAGCATGATGACAGGTCAATGACGGACACCACTGGGGTCTTTCTTATCAGGCATCATGTTCACATGCTTCAGGTCCCCACTGTCCTGCCCCCACGTGTCCTGCTTTTGGTTGACTGGGACCCTGAGCGCTGAGGAGCTGAGCTGCACTGTGGAGTCAGCAGGACCCCTTGTTCGATTTAGGTGATGGTGGTCAGAAGATTTGATGGTTAATTGTCATTAGGGGACAACTGTCTGAAAAACACTCTCTGCCTTTGTTCACAGGAGAAAATTGTCTCTGGTTACAACAGACTTTTCGAATTGAGAAACCTCAGAGGAAAGCGCAGAATCAGGAATCCACAGAGGCTCCTGAGGGAAACTGTGGCCTGAAGAGGAAACCAGTCAGGAAACAGCCCAAACCGCCCACTGCACCTGCTGCTGGGAGGGTCCTTGTGTACAGGGACCCTGAGCACCCTGGTGGCTTCAGCCCCTCCTGCAGGGAGGTTTGTGTCTGGCTCACCCTGACCTCCCCTCACTGTGTCCCTCGCACAGTAATACACGGCCGTGTCCTCGGTGGACACAGAGCTCAGCTGCAGGGAGAACTGGTTCTTGGACGTGTCTCTGGAGATGGAGGTGCGGCTCTGGAGGGACGGCCTGTAGTCAGTGCTCCCATCCTGACATATGCGCCCCATCCACTCCAGACCCTTCCCTGGGGGCTGGCGGATCCAGCTCCAGCAGGAACCACTGGTTGTGATGGAGAATTCATACACAGCACAGGTGAGGGACATGGTCTCTGTGGGTGTCACAAGTCCTGGGCCCCACTGCTGCAGCTGCACCTGGGACAGGACACCTGGGGAAAGGAGCACAAGAACCTGTCAGTCAGGTGCAGTCACAACCCCCCATAGACCCCTGTCTGACATCGGAGACCCTCACCTTGGGGGCTGTCACCAGGCACAGGAGGAGACCCAGCAGGCTCATCTTCTTCTAGACCAAGGCCCTGCCTTCCTCAGAGACCTCAGCCCTGTGTGAGGAGAGAGCTGTGAGCCCCACAGCCCAGGAGGGATTTACCCTGGAGCCTGAAGGGACATTTGCATGTGGGGCAGCCTTTTCCTTATAAGTGGGGGGACTGAGGCCAGGCTGCCCTGGTCATTCTGGGACCCTTGGGGGCACCTCTTCCCTTGAGCTCATTCATCGTGTAAGTCAGGATTCGGGGGTCATCTGGTATGGGAGGCACATTGGAATTAGGTCAAAGGATGGTCTCACCTCTCTGAACATTAGAAAAAATGATGGACTAGATGAGCCGGTTGCTCCTAAAGTTCCCAAAAGCCCACTTTCTAATGAACACACAACTGTGAAATGTGTGCTATAAACATAACTATATTTTTATAAATATAACTTATGTATACAAATGATGTCTACCGTGATATGAAAATAAAAAAATAAAGGACAGTTGTTTTTTAGGACCTTTTAAATTAATTTATGATGTTATTTGATTTCAGGAACTAAATCCCAACAAGAGGGCTGTAGGCGACCCTTTATTCTTTTTTTAATAATAATTTTAAAGAGAGAGGAAGGTAGAGACTGAAACATTGATGTCAGAGAGAAACATCAATCTGTTGTCCCTGGCATGTGCCCCAGCTGGAGCCAATCTTGTCATCTGGGCATGTGGCCTGGTTGGGAATTGAAACCATGACCCTTGGTGCACAGGGTGAAGCCCCAACCATCTGAGCCAACTGATGTTGGAAATTCTGTATTTGTGTCCACAGCTTCCTGCTCACATTCTTCCTTTATACAAGCCCTGGACCTACTCCAGAGACCCCACTAGTTACATCAGAAATTGTCATGGTTTTAAATGGAGAAGAGACAGGAAATGAAAACAGTGACTCTGAATGTGTACAACTATATGTTACATCCCTGTGTTAAATGATTATGGAAGGAGAGGGAGGTCTTTTCTCAGTCTAGTGTTGTCAGTGATGTCGGGGTTCAGAGGGAGGTTACTGACAATGGTTCCCAGCTTAGATTTTCTACCAGGAAAGGGAACTTAAACCCTGACTGGAAACCCTCCTTCCCAGCCTCCCCCTGTCCTTTCCCTGAGGACGGTCACTGTGCTCAGAGGTGCTGGGCTCTCCCCAGAACATTCACGTCCTTAATGTAATGAACACATCCTCCCATCCGACACATAATATGGAAATGCACTCTCTGCGCAGGCTTGTCATTTAATCCCCTTGAAGGAACACTTGGTGACACAAATGTCTTTTACTTTTATTCAAGTTCAATTCATTACTATTTTCTTGCATGGGTCGTATTTTGGGTGTTTTTACAGCAACCACCTGAGACAGTGCTGAGCCCCCACTGTCCAGGCTGATTTTCTGCAGGAGCCACAGGGACTGGCGCAGGTTCTGGCACCAGAGTGGAGGCTGCTGGGAAACTCCCCATAGATCTGGACTTGACTTTGGAGCTGGGTTAGGGGAGGATGCTGGACTTGTTTTCACCACACGACAGAAATATGCCTGATTCTCATGGACAGAGTGTTACTGGACCTATGGGTTTACAACCACTTCTAGTGAAGACCCAGAAGGAAGCCCAGGGTAGGATGGAGACAGCTTATATCATCCCAGGAAATCCCTGAGTAATTGTGAACAGGAGCTGCTTAGAAATAGAGACGTTACCGATGCTGTTGAAAGTATTATAGGTGTCCCATTCCCCCCCCCCCATTTACCCCCTCCACTTCGCTGCCACTCTCTCCCCAGGCCTTCACCCCTTTGTTAACTGTGTCCATGGGTTATGCATATATGCTTCTAACTTCTTTGATTACTCTCTTCCCACCCTCCACCTCTCTTCCCTCTTTCCTCTGAAATAGGATCATTTGTTGCATGTGTTAATGTCTCTGGATCTATTTAGTTCATCAGTTTCTTTTGTTCATTAGCTTCTTCTTAAAGAAGACCCTTCAACATTTCCTGTAGTGCTGGTCTGGTGGTGATGAACTCCTTTAGCTTTTCCTTATAGGTGAAGCTCTTTATCTGACCTTCAATCCTAAATGATAGCTTTGCTGGGTAGAGCAATCTTGGTTGTAGTTCCATGTTTGTCATCACTTTGAATATTTCTTGCCACTCCCTTCTGGCCTTCAAGGTTTCTGTTGAGAAATCAGCTGACAGTCGTATGGGGGCTCCCTTGCAGGTAACTAATTGCTTTTCTCTTGCTGCTTTTAAGAGTCTCTCTTTGTCTTTAACCTTTGGCATTTTAATTAGGATGAGTCTTGCTGTGGGCCTCTTTGGGTTCCTCTTGTTTAGGACCCTCTGTGCTTCTTGGGCTTGTAAGTGTATTTCTTCCCCCAGGTAGGGAAAGTTTGCTGTCATTATTTTTTCAAATAGGTTTTCAATTTCTTGCTCTCTTTCCTCTCCTTCTGGCACCCCAATAATACGAATGTTGGGCTTTTTGAAGTTGACCCAGAGGCTCCTTATACTATCTTCACATTTCTAGATATTTTTTTCTTTTTGCTCTTCTGGGTGGGTGTTTTCTGTTTCCTCATGTTCCAAATAACTGATTGGATTCTCATCGTCCTTTACTCTACTGTTGATTCCCTGTAGATTATTCTTCATTCCGGTTCCTGTAGCTTTCTTTTCAAATTGGTACTTTATCATGTCATTGATTTTCTCAATTGTTTTCGTAATAATATGCTTGAGCATCCTTATAAACAAAATTCTGAACTCTGTGCCTGTTAGCTTGCTTGGTTCTATTTCATTTAGTTCCTCTTCTAGAGATTTCTTCTGTTCTTTCCTTTGTGACATGTTTCTTTGCCTCCACATTTTGGCTACTTCTGGGTGTTTGTTTCTATGTATTAGGTAGAGCTGCTGTCTCCTGGGATTGGTAAAGTGGCTTTGTGTAGTAGGTGTCCTGTAGGGCCCAGTGGCTCAGCCTACCCAGTTACCTGAGCTGGGCCTCCTGGTGCTGCCCTGTGTGGGTTGTGTGCACTGTCCTGTTGTAGTTGAGCCTTGGTTGCTGTTGGTGTCACTGTGAGGTACTGACCCCCAGCCAATCGGCTGTGAGGACCAGCTGCAACTGCAGCCAAAGAGCTGCTGTGCTAGAGACACTCCTAGGGAGCAGGATTACTTCAGTGGGGCTTTGGTGTTCACCAAGTGTTCCCCTTGAGTGTGTCACTCGTGAATGTGGTAGTGTTGTAATCCAGTGTGGTTGAGTCTGACCACTGGGTGCACTGTCTTTGAGGCCTACTGGGAGGTGCAATGTCAGCCTCTGTCAGTGCCTTGCCCAGGGCCACCCAGCATGAGCTACACAGCAGTCCGTAGATGGCTGGTGCTTGTGCTGGGCTTAGAGGTGTCCAGGTGAGGCCAAGCTGTGAACCAATGCAGGCTGCCACTAGTGCCAGGCCTGGGGCCACTTACCAAAGATGTATGGAACACGTTGCTGCTTGTTTTAGAGATTTTAGGAAAGTCTTAAGCATGATATTCGAGAGGCCACTTTCATAGAAAAGCCACTGTAAATGGCCTGGATGAACCTGCAGGTAGGGAAGGGCCGGGCATCCGGCAATCACGGGGTGGGGAGAAAGGTGTGAGTCAGGTGCTGATGATTCAAATGTGGTGCCAGCCTGATGGCTGTGCGGGGAGGGCTTGGCAAAGGAGCTATGGTCTCTGCAGCTCTTTTGCCTGGAGGAAAGCAGCCCCTCCACCTCTTGCCTCAACTTCAGGCAGGTTAGTTCCTCCCCAAGTGTCCCAGGTTCCTTTCAGGCTCCTGCCTGGCTCTGGGCTCAGAGGAAGAGGGTCTGAGTGAGTCCATGCATGGCCCCTTTAAGAGGAGCTGTGGGGCTCTTGCAGCCTCTGCGATCCTCAGGCACAGTCCCCGCTGGTTTCATAGCCCGGAGTTGTGTGGCCATCTCTTCCCTGCCCTGGAGCCCTGGGCTGGAGGCCTGCTGAGGGGCTGGGACCCCGCACTCCTCTGGCAACCTCTGCCACCAAGATATCCCTCCTGGGTTTAAACCACTGCACCCAGTGTGGGCTTGCAGTCAAGTCTCTGCTATTGGGTCCGGATCCCCGCTTCCTCCCAGGTGCCCCTCCTCCCAGTATTAATACTTTTTCGGTCCCTTGGTTGTAGGGCTTTTGTTCAGCTAGATTTCAGGAGGTTCTGAGTGATGATTGTTCTGTATTTTAGTTGTGATTTTGATGTAATTGTGGGAGGTGGCATTTACCTTGGTCACTTACTCTGCCACCTTGCTTCCTCTCCTCATTATTTTTAAATCTTTGTTTTTCTGCTTCTGTGATTTTATGTTTTTTTCTACCTTTTCATTCGAATTCCTGATTCAATCCTCTGCTGCATCCAACCTACTTTTATTCCTTCCAGTGTTTTTGTTTTTATAAATCCTTCCATGAAGTTATTTTCTCCATTTCTTTTCAGAGGCCGTGGAAGAGAGAGAGAGGGAGAGAGAGAGGGAAACATCCATGTGAAAGACACACAGCAATTGGTTGCCTCCCACAGACACCCCGACCTGGGTTTGAGACTGCAGCTCAGGTGGAGTCTCACCAGAGACCCTTCATTCCATGGGCAGAGGGAAGCCCTACAACATTTCACAGCTGGGTGCTATGAGGGTGCCTAGTCTCAGCTCTGGTGCACTGGGCTGTGGCATATTTTTGGGTCATGGTTCCAGACCTCTCAGGGGGAACCTCTGTCCTAATATATCGTTGGTCACCGCAGCCTGTCGCCCATGGGAGCAGGGCCAGCCCCTTTCGCCTGTCAGGACTTCCTTCCAGTCCTGTAGTGGCTCCTGCTCCCAGACCTTGGTTAAAAGTCTCCTCTTCAGAGAGCCTTTAGTTGGTAATTCAGGGTGACTGATCCCCATTCTGTGGTCATTTCCACTTGGTTCCGGGAGCAGCTGAGAGTAAGATCCACCTACCCCTCCATCACTTTGACCCCCCCCTCTGCCTTTTAGTTCCTAAAAAAGGAAATGCCCCTGTGGTTCCTGTGACAACATCACTGCTAATAGAGTAAAGCTGTTACTGCAGACTCTTCGGGGGTAGGCTCAGAGCCACGGGTCTGGAGGCTCTGGAGAGACTGTTGTGTGGCCAAGGAGCCCTGAGCCCTGGGAGGAAACAGCCAGAAACTCCACCTGCAGCTGCTCCTGAAGCTGAGACAGAGTCTGAGGCCATGAGCGCCCCCTGGTGTCCTGGGGGCCCCCTGCAGCCCAGCCTCCTGTCTCCTGCAGGGAGGTTTGTGTCTGGCTCACACTGACCTCCCCTCACTGTGTCTCGCACAGAAATACACGGCCGAGTCCTCGGATTTCAGGCTGTTCATTTGCAGATACAGCATGTTCTTGGCGTTGTCTCTGGAGATGGTGAATCGGCCTTTCACAGAGTCTGCATAGTATGTGCTACCACCAGTATAACTAATTTCTGAGACCCACTCCAGCTCCTTCCCTGGAGCCTGGCGGACCCAGTCCATGTTATAGCTACTGAAGGTGAATCCAGAGGCTGCACAGGAGAGTCTCAGAGACCCCCCAGGCTTCACCACGGCTCCCCCGGACTCCAGCAGCTGCACCTCACCCTGGACACCTGCAAACACAAAGACTTCCTGGTCAGGAAACTCTCACATGTCCACTGTTTCTCTCACTTGTGTCCACTCACACACTCAGTATCTCTTGTTCTCCATAAATTACCTCTTAAAATAGCAACAAGGAAAACCCAACTGAGCCCAAACCCCATGGTGACTGGTCTGTGTTCAGTCCTGATCAGGGAATGAGAACAGCTGGGGATCCCGGGGCTGGGCTCCTGTCCCAGAGCTGCAGGGTCGGGGCTGGGCTGTTTTTTATGAGTAGAGGGGGCCCTATTTGCATGTCGCCCTACTATATAGAGGGTGTTGGGCTGAGCCTATGGAGAGTCAGTACCTCAGTATAGGTGAGACTGTTCCAGGGTATTTCTTTGCCATGGGAGCTTTCCACTCACCAAACACAAATTATAGAGAGATTTGGGGTTTGTTGATGAGACCACATCTAGTAACTGCGACCCAGCATCAAGGCTCTGATCTTCCCCAGTAGCCCCCAGTGCTTCCGGAAACCATCCTCTGGACAGAGCAGGACCAGCCCATTGAGGGAGGGTACAGGACCCCTTGAGTATAATAAGAGCCTCAATGAGCCCCTGTATTCCAGTGTTACTTACACTTCAAGTCTGTATCTACCTGTAGCGTTAGAGTCCTCACTACAATGTAGAAGGTTTTGCATTACCTGTGAGGTGGTCCTAGGTCAGCTAAGGTGAGTCCGGTTCACTGAGATCTGGGAGGTATAACTGAAGCCTCCCTTGGGCTCTGGGCCACTGTCAAGTGACACAAGAAATTTGAGTGATGCGGGGAATCTGAGTGGCACAGGATGACAGGACTAATGGTCTGTTCCCTTTGTGCATCTCCTGTCCACAAGAACCCCCAGGTTCACTGGCCCAGAAGCCCTTCTGTGGGATCTCATGTCAGGAATCAGACTTCAGCCTTTTGGGGAGTAGTGATAACAGACAACAACCAAGAGCAATAGCACATCCATGACCAAGAATGTCAGTTGTGGTCAAGAGTGACCTCTCCTCTCTCCCTGGGAGGTGGGGCCTGAATTAGGTGGCTTCCTTTTCAGTGGCTGGAGGGGAGCCCAAGGTGGGGCCATGGTGACAGGTGGGTGTCCTGTCAGATCCCGATCAGCTCAGGTCCTGGAAAGAGGAGCTGGGTCAGCCTCTGGTCCCAACCTCTGGAAGCCCAGATATGGACGGAGAAGACACTGAAGACATTAGAGAAACATTGGATGGACCACTTCAGGTCACTGAATTCTGACCTTCTGACCTGTGACCCCGCAGAGCAGCCTTCCTTGCTTGGGGCTGCAGGCCCAGTCTGAATATTAATGCATTAAATTGGACTTTACAAAGTTAATTACTTGAGAGTTTAGCCAGTATGTTCAATTAGATTAGGCTCCTAGAAAATTTAACATGAATTATACTCAGATAGAAATGATCACAGTAAAGGGTGTGATAGAGACGCACAGGGAGGCTCCTGAGAGAGCTACTGAGGGAATTAAGTCCAGAGGTTGCACGTGGTCAGTTGGGACAAGGCTGTCAGGAGGCTGTGCAGACGGAGACAGAGCATAGGGGGAACCATCTCTGGTGACCTGAGATTTGGTCTCTAATGGGACCTGGAGCCGGACTGACCGTGTTCTTCTGAGACGATTCCCCGAGAACCAGAGTCACCCTCTCAGGTGGGAGAACTGGACTCTGCTCATTTGAAACACACTCTCCCTGCTTCCTGCAGCTTCTGAAGTGCCCTCTGAGCCGATGAGTTTGGAATCCTTCCCTCTTCCTGCATTTCTTGGAAGTGGTCAAGAAGGACTGTCTGAGGAGGTAGTTTATTTTCTCTGAAGTGTGTGTAGAACTCACCCTTGAATCCATTTGGACACGAGCTTTCCTCCGCTTAGAGTTTTTGATCAGTACTTCATTTATTTTATAGAGTTTATACCAATCTGCAATGTCAGATTCAAATTCCTATATTGGTACCTATTAAGGGGACAGAGAAATACAACTGTTGACCTTCACAGAGTGTAGAAAGTGCTGAAATAATGGTGTGTGCAGACCACGTGTTTGTATCACATGCCATCCAAGAGAATGAACTCGAACACGCTCCCTGGTATAGAATTCATAAAGTGTCTTAGTCCCGAGAATGGACCTCCCTCACCTCCAGCTCCAGCAACACAAGGGACGGGCCCCAGCTGCTGGTCTCTGACGTCCACTGTGGTTTGTGCTGGGGACACAGCTGTGCCCAACCGCCAGACCTTGGCTGAGCTCGGCAGTGGCACCAAGACAGGGCCACTGCTGGGAGACAGGAGTCACCTGAAGGAAGGTCCTGGCTCCAGCCACCTCCGAAGCATTTGTGGGGCCTTCAGGAACTGCAGGGGGTTTACACAAGGTCGTCCTCTTGTGGACACATTCGATCATATCTGACGGTTTCCTGGGCTCCCCAAGCCCCCTGGATTTTTCTTTGTCCATAAGATACACTGTCTGTTTACACGTGAAAATGTTTCTACCAATGAATTAAATCTATTAAAATACAAAGCCATCAGTGGTAGCGACAGAGAGACAGGTGTAGAGACTCTTGGAGGAAATGTCCTATGGAGAGGAACCGGGACCTTGGGAGAAATGAGCCACAAACACCACCTGCCCCTGGTCCTGTGGGTGCAGCACAGAGCCTGCGGGTCCTGAGCGCCCCCTGGTGTCCTGATTGGGTGCTCAGCCCTGTCTCCAGAGGCTGCAGGGAGGGTTGTGTGGCTCTTACTGACCTCCCCTCACTGTGTCTCATGCACAGAAATACGCGGCTGAGTCCTCAGATTTCAGGCTGTTCATTTACAGATACAACGTGTTCTTGGCATTGTCTCTGGAGATGGTGAATCGGCCCTTCACAGAGTCTGCACAGGATGTGCTACTTCCACCAGGATTAATGTACGAGACCCACTCCAGCCCCTTCCCTGGAGCTTGGAGGATCCAGCTCATATCCCTGCTACTGAAGGTGAATCCAGAGGCTGCACAGGAGAGTCTCATAGAATCCCCAGGCTTCACCACGGCTCCCCCAGACGCCACCAGCTGCACCTCACCCTGGACACCTGCAAACACAAAGAATTTCTGGTCAGGAAACTCACACGTCCACTCTTTCTCTCACTCATGTCCACTCACACTCTCAGTGTCTCTTGTTCTCCATAAATTACCTCCTAAAATAGCAACAAGGAAAACCCAGCTGAGCCCAAGCCCCATGGTGAGTGGTCTGTGTTCAGTCCTGATCAGGGAATGAGAACAGCTGGGGATCCCGGGGCTGGGTTCCTGTCCCAGAGCTGCAGGGTCGGGGCTGGGCTGGTTTTTATGACCAGAGGGGCCTATTTGCACCTCATCTTGCTATGTAGGGACTCTTGGGTTGGACACTGACATGAAGGACATTGTCTAAGAGTGTGACATGTCCAATTGTGCATGTCTGCTAAGAACTAGGGCCCACATCTGGGCCTGTGCAATTCTCATTGCACTTAGCTGCTTCCAGAGACCTGTACAAATTCCCAGGAAAGAAAATTGTCATAAAGAGAGTGGAGAATAGTTTGAAATGAGAGATGCTTTTCAGATTCAACAGTAATGACATAGGAGAAATCAACCATCACAGCCAGAGGAAGAAGTGAAAGTTCAGGGTGTTGATGTTCAAGGGACGGGAGCCCCATCTGACACTATTTCCCTCAAAGTGTTCAGAGGATGAATCAAGACCAGATTGTGAACCCAGAGGGGGTGGACAAGTGCTGGGGAGAGTGGAGGGTCTGTGTGGGCCCCTGGGACACAGAAGCATGAACCCTAGAGACACAGGCAGAGCCCCCGGGCCATGACCTTCAGGGGTCGGTGCTGACTGTGTAGCAGCTGCACTGCCTCATGTGCTGTGTTTCTCCTCTGGACCCTGATGGGAGCCAGTTTCTTTCCCTGGGGATGGAGAAGTAGCTTTGTCATGACAGGTGTGTTTGGGTGAAGATGTGGGTAATGATTTGTGAGCAATGAGAATGTTAGTACTGGAAACCTTGCTGTCTGCATGGGACCCGGGGAACCCTGTCTCCATGTCCACACATGATGGGAGGGAACTGGAACAGGGGCCTGACTCAGGGCAACACTGTGGGAAGCCACCTGGGATCACGAATGGGGGCTTAACCCAGACTGAGGACACACCACCCAGGGTTCCTGCTCCATTCGCCTCTGACTCTCCTTGTTGTGTGACCAGTTCAAGTTTCCTCTCCTCACTTTCCTCTGAAATAGCCCCACATGTTCCCTAGAGTCATGAGACACTGTGGGGAGTGTGCAGGGCACCAGCCCCGTGTGTGCTGACCTCGTAGCTCCCATCTCTCCTGGGCTCACTTTCTAGTTCTGTGAATCTCCTGGTGCCGTCTCCAGGGTTTTCTACATGTAAGATCATGTCATCTGCATACCGATGGGAAGTGATATTTTGTTCTGCTCCTCTCTGATTTAGCCACTTTCTATTCTACTTTTTTAAAAATCTAATTATTCTGACAACGATATGCAGCTTGTGGAATAGAAGCAGTTACTGGGGTGCCCTTGTGTTGCTCTTCATGTTACAAGAATTGCTTTGAAATTTTCTCTGTGGAGCACAATTGCCGGAGCCCGCCGGCAGAGTCTAACGGTCCTGAGGAAGGGGTGAGCATGAAGAAAAGACAGACACAAAAAAGATGGGATCGGGAGGGCTGCAGCTCGTGACTCCTGCCAGCTGCCAGCCCCGAGTTTATTTCCCAGCTCAGTTTATACAGACACTGTTGATTATGCTAAATAGCACCCTGCCCTGCATTCCTTTACCTTGCCCCTATGAATGCTCTTAAGAGTAAATATCTTGCCTCCAGCAGGAGCTCAGATCTTATTAACTATCTTTGTCTCGGCTTCTAATGGGAACTTTTGGGGAGGATTGTCCTAGGCTAGGTGTGTGGCTTGACTGCCCTTTGATCCTTCAGGCTGGGACAGCATCCTGAAAAGCCTTTCTGGAATACATGGCCACAAGCTAAATCGGTATCCCCTTGGTGCCACAAGGACCGGGTCAGGAAGCAGTAGGGCACATCTGCAGCTCACCCAGGCAGCTCCTCCGTGCCTGGGGCCACAGGGCTCCCCACACACAATGCTAACTGTTTTCTTTTCCAAAGTACCATTTACTATACGGAGGTTCCTCACTTCTCTATGTAACGCATTTTGAATTTTGATCATAAAGAGGTTTTAATATAGTCCATTGCCATTTATTTATATGCTGATACAGTTAGTCCTTCATGCTGGGGATGAGCTGTGGCACATTTACTGGTTCCCTGGGTTGCACCGTCCTTGCCTTCCTGGAGGATGACGCACTGATCATGGTGAATGACTCTCCAAAGGGCTGTTGAGTTTCCTAGTATCATTGAGGATTTTTGCATTTATGCTCATCAGGGACATGGCCTGTCATTTTTGGATTGCTCTTATTTGGCTTTGGTAGGAGTGTAGTGGTCACCTCAATAAAATAATTAGAAAGACTTTTGTCTTCTTGAAAGTCTTGGACGTGTTTGAGAAGAACTGACTGAGACAATACGATTTGTTCTGTGAAATTTGGCTAGAATTTACTCTTGTATCCACTTGAACATGGGATTTCCTTGTTGACAGGTTTAGATTAATACTTCAATTATTTAAATAAATATGAACCCATCTAGGAATGTCAGGGGCAAATTCTTAATTTAAACACCAAATTATGGACTGAGAAATACAACTGTTGATCTTCACAGGGTGTGGACAGGGCATTGTAATTCCCACATGGACACACCTGGACTGAGCAGTGAAACCCTAACAGGTGAACTAAGTCTGGATGCCTCAGGTCGACCTGAGCAACATGAATTGACTTGGGAACCAATAGAGGTCCCCGCCTAGGGAAAGACCTGCCTCTCTGAACTGCAGCCAGGGGCTGGTCTCTGCAGGCTCTGAGGTGGGCAGGACCAGCTGCTACCTGAGACTCAGCAAATGCATGTCTGCTCTTCCCCCTGAAGATGGAGGGATTTTCTGAAGAGGGAACAAAGTTATTCCCCTCAAGATTTCTGGGCATGGAGGGAACCAGATGGAAATGGGAGCAAGTCTCCTAAGCTCATTTAACAACTCCTCCTGTGAGAGACAACACTCAGCAAGGACACCCACAGAGTTAAAGGACAATGTATTTGGGATCAATGTGAAAATTCCACTTGTTAGCAGACCACATGCTTATTTCATGTGCCATCCAAAAGAATGAACTAAAAACACACTTTCTTACAGAGGTTTCATAAAATGACTTAGTCCTGAGAATGCACCTACTTGGCCTCCATCTCCAGGGAGCACAGAGAACATGTCCCAGCTGATGGTCTCTGAAATCCAAGGTGGTTTGTTCTGCAGACACAGCTGTGCCCGACCCCCAGACCATGGCAGAGCTCAGCAGGGACACTAAGGCAGGGCCATGGCTGGGAGAACCAGGCGACATCTGAAGGGACCACAGAGTGAAGAAATCTCTGACCCATTAGTTGGGAGGTCCTGAAGTGCAGGCAGCTTTAAGCATGTCCCACGTTTCATGGACAGACATTGATTGTGGGCTGACGGTTTCCCAGGCTTACCAACCCCTCTGCAATTTTCTCCCTCACAAGTGATACACTCCCTTTCTGCACGTGAGAATGTTTCTACTAAACTAATAAATACTTTAAATGCAGACCCATCTGGGGTAGGCACAAGGCCACACGTCTGGAGACTCTGGAGAGACTGTTGTGCGGAGAGGAAGCCCTGAGACCTTGGAGGAAACAGCCAGAAACTCCACCTGCAGCTGCTCCTGAAGCTGAGACAGAGTCTGAGGCCGTGAGCGCCCCCTGGTGTCCTGGGGACCCCCTGCATCCCAGCCTCCTGTCTCTTGCAGGGAGGTTTGTGTGTGGCTCACACTGACCTCCCCTCACTGTGTCTCTCGCACAGAAATACACGGCCGAGTCCTCAGATTTCAGGCTGTTCATTTGCAGATACGTAGCAATAATAGAAACTAAAGCAGCAATACCAGCTATCAGCAATCCCAAGGATCTTTTAGGTCTCTCCAACAGTTCATTTAACTCTTGCAACACTTCACGTCCTTCATTAGTACACCAGCGTCCTTGAATCTTAACTGGAAGCATTACCAACGCAGGTTGGTGCAATACCAGTAAATCTAAGTTTGCCTTAGCACTAGATACACAATTTGCAAGGTTACAATTTACACAATTAATGGTATAATAAACAGCTAATTTCTTCATCAAAACCTTACCTAGCAGTCATACATAAGGAGGAGGAACACGGGCTAAACCTCCTTTAACAGACTAGCTCCCATTTGGATGATTCTCATCTTTCTGTCTCACTGTGACAATGTCCGTGTTTGCTACTAAGTTCCAAACATTGGGTTGAACTCGTCCATGCTCTGTTGTTGGTAGAGTCTCCACAGATCCTCAGCACATTTTCTACTGGGGGGTCTCCAATGCCGCTCAGCTGCGGAGAAACCTTCTGCCAGTCGCCTGGTTCCCCGCAAACCGCACCAGCCTCTCCGGGAGCCACCGCCCCGCCTGGGCAGCTGTGGGAAAACACAAGCATGCCCTCGCCCCCAAATGAGTACTGGATCGGGACCCCTGCCACTGCCCCCTGAGTGGATCTTTCCACCACACAAGGGCATAGGTAGACCGAGGCTTGGCTTGCCAAAAGCGCTGTCACCTTAGATTACATGTTGTTGAGTTAAACTATTGGCATTAATATATGGATATATATGCTATTTACAATCATCGACAATAGCAGACCTTGGTGTGAATGCAGCCCAGAACTCAGCATCTATCACGCACCCTACTCTTCGGCAAAGCTTTACACGTTAAGCAGTCTCCTTTCCAGGGAAAGTCAACTCAGAAGTAGGAAATAAATCACAATAAACAAGGGGTCGTTACTGGGGAGGAGAAGTGAAAAAGTCCATTTCCCCTCTTGCTGTTCAGCCTTGCTTACCTGGGTGAACCAGCTGCCCGGAAACTGGTATGAATAAGATCTGCACATGCTGTTCTACTATAACGTCCTTGAGTGTCACAAGCTATGCCGTGTATTTCCAGTCCCCTCTCCTCTTTACCACTTTGCTGCTCTAAAAAGACAGTTTTATTCTGATGTTCCTGCAGTGTTTTCTTAGGATGCCTCCTTGTAGACAGCTATGCAATTTTTGCATCCATTCTTGTAAGCCTTGCATTAGCTGCTCTAAATGTCCCAGCCGCCCGCCAGACCCTTCCTCCTTGGGCTTTTCCTCCATAATCATGAGCCATTCATCCTCCTCGCAGTATGGAGCCGAGGCGTCCCTAAGTCTGCCTTGTCCCGCAGACGGAGCTCATCGCCATCCTCACAACCCCACCAACCTGTGCCAAAGCCTCTAAGGCCGGGGGACAAGGATTCTCAGGCAGAGGCCTCTCTGTCCTTTGGAGCCGCAGCCCAGAGACAGCCGTCATCTGTGGTTCTCTCCCACCGCTTGCCTTCTGGGTCAAGATCTAGACAGTCCCTAATCAGGGTCCAGAGGGAAGGTGTTTCTACCGACCCACCATGTCGTCCTGGGTCCATCTCCCTCTGCCTGGTGTCACCTACTCTTGGTGCTGTGACCATGATGACAGGTCAATGAGTGTCACCACCTGGGTCTTTCTTCTCTAGCTTTCTGTTCACACCCCTCAGTTGCCCGCTGTCCTGAACCCATGTGTCCTGCTGCTGGATAGTTGGGATCCTGAGCTGTGAGGGGCTGAGCTGCTCTGTGCAGTCAGCAGAGCCTCCTGTTAGATTTAGGTGACGGTGGTCAGAAGATTTGATGATTAATTTCATTTGGGGAATCGAGTGCCTGAAAAAGACTCTCTGCCTATTGTCCACATGAGAAAGTCATCTCTGTTTACAACAGACATTTCTAGATGACAGACCTCAGAGGAAAGTGCAGAAGCAGGGATTCACAGAGGTTCCTGGGCGAAACTGTGACCTGAAGAGGAAACCAGCCAGGAAACAGCCCAAACCGCCCACTGCACCTGCTCCTGGGAGGGTCCTTGTGGTCAGGGCCCCTGAGCTCTCTGGTGGCTTCAGCCCCTCCTGCAGGGAGGTTTGTGTCTGTCTCACACTGACCTCCCCTCACTGTGTCCCTCGCACAGTAATACACGGCCGAGTCCTCAGACTTGAGGTCATTGATCTGCAGAAAGGCTGTGCTGACAGTGGTGTCCATGGAGAAGACAAATCGTTCTGAGAAGCCCTGGGCATACGTTGGTTTCCCAGTGTTTGTGTTGATCCAGCCAATATACTGGAGACTTTTTCCCGCAGCCTGTCGCACCCAGTGCATAGCATAGCTGGTGAAGGTGTACCCAGAAGCCTTGCAGGAGACCTTCACTGAGGCCCCAGGCTTCCTCACCTCAGCCCCAGGCTGTACCAGCTGCACCTGGGAGTGGACACCTGCGGGGAGGACACAGGAGTGAGAGGAAATCCCCATTGACTGTCCCTGGTCCCCCCTCCATCCATCCCTGGGGAGCCCTTACCTGTAGCCACGGCCACCAGGAGCAGGGTTGTCCAGGTCCAGTCCATGGTGCGGGGCTGTGCTGGGCTCTGCTGGAGGGGAGGGTGAGCTGTGGGGATGTGCTCAGGGCACAGACACGTCCACATAAACCCAGTCTCCCTCCCCTCATTTGCATATTCATGAGGCAGAGCATGTCATAGCTGAGGGCTGGACCCCACCTGAGAGAAGACGGAGACACGGTGACCATGGCCCGTGGGAGCCTGAGGGCCCAGGTCCTACTCCTTGTCGGAGGGTCCGTGTCCCTGCCAGGTCCCTGAGCTCTGGGCAGACACAGCGCCTCCCGCTGAGCAACAACCCTCAGGACCTGCTCCTGTTTGTGAGCCCACCTTGGGTGACACGGGGACCACCTGGGCCAGCTCTGGCCTTTGACACCTGAATGTCTTATTCCTGGATCACTGTTTCCAAAATCCTGGGCCAAGTGAGTCACTAAGCCCCTCCCTGTGCCAGTCCCTACAATTCGGATGAGCAGAAGCCACAGGTCCACGAGCTTTGTGGGTGGTTCTTAGGGCTCATCAGTGGACAGACCTGCTCCTGGGAAACACGATATTTACGGGCAAATCATCAGTCCCTGCCCATCTGTCAGGCTCTATTGATATTTCCCAGGAAGACCAGGCCCTCGGAGGAAACCCCTGCCCAGCTGCCCTGCACCTGCTCCTGGGGCAGCAGCCCCGGGCTCCTGGGTCCTGAGCGCCCCCTGCTGCCCAGCCCATGCTCTGAGGGGGGTCCTGCTGGGCTCCCAGGGCACTGACCTCTCAGCATCTCTAGTCCAGGAGTGAAGGCTGCGCCCGACTCAGAATGTTCCCTCGGGGACCCCACATGCTTTTGACATCTCTGGACAGAGGGACCTGGCCCCCCCGGATCCCAATGGCTCTGCCTGGAGAACCCAAGACAGGGCTTTATGGAGCCAACAGGGACCCCTCCCTGGACCTGCCCGATGCACGGACACAGCCGACCCTCCTCTGGGTCCAGAAGCTGTCGGGGGCTCTGGGGCCTCTTATGTCCTCAGGTTCCTCTGGCTGAAGGTCCCATCTAAATATCCTCATGTGTGGCTCAAGATTCACTGCTACAATTCTATTATTCAATAAATTAGAAAGACACACTCTGTGGAGGATTTTCATCATAATGACCCTAAATGTCCCTTCTCGCCTGTACCCAGCACATGGGCGGGGCCCCCACACTGACCCTGACCTAGTGTGTGACCAGCTTCCACAAACAGGAAAGCGAACACGCTGGACGTGGAGACTGGAGCGAGCCCGCCCTGTGGTTTCCTGTTCTCCCAGCAGCTGGACCTGCAGACGCCACAGGAGAAGGGTTCTGTCTGGTCCTGGGAGGTCAGACCCAGGGGCCCATGTCCAGTCCCTGCAGCCACACTGACCCGCCATGTGGGGAGGGTCACACAGGTCTACACCCTCTGGTGCCCATTGTGAGAGCACAGCCCTGAGCCCTGAGGGCAGGACCATGAAGAACACTGGACAGGGGTCCCCTCTGGAGCAAAACAGGTGTCGATGCAGGAACAGGACCCTGAGAGTGGGCCTCGGTCATCACTGTCCCTGTGGAGCAGCATCAGGGTTGTCTCCTGATGTTCTGACTGCCCCCCTTTTGTCCTGATCACCCCCTGGTTGTCCCTGGTGTCCCCCTGTTGTCTTGAGGGGACCCTGAAGGTATCGATGTCCTCTGATGAATCCCAAGTGCCCCATGGATTTTGTGAGAAGCCCCTGAATGACCTCAGCACCCACTGATGTCCTGGGGCCCCTGGAAAACCCCACCCCAGACGCAGAAATGGACAAAGCTGTCAGCAGGCTCATGAGTCCACCCGAATCCTCAGGAGTCCACGTCGAAAACCCAAGAGGAAACCTCCTCACTCCTGGTAGGACGGCTACTACGTGAGAAACAAACCTGAGAAAGCAGGTCCCGTGCTGGGGAGCGAGGGGAGGAAGGAGCCCTTGCACCCTCCTGATGGGAAGGTGACGTCCTTCAGCTGCATGGGAAACGGCACGTTGGTCCCTCCAGAAAAGGAAGGAGAAGCCTGTTCGACTGAGCAACCAGCCCTGGTGTCCCTGCAAGTGACCAAGACGGAGTGTGAAGAGGTGCTGCCCTGCCCACTCACTGGGCAGGAATCAGTCGCCCAGACGGGAAGCCACCCAACGTCCATCACGGATGAAGGGACAACCGGTGTCCTAACGCAGGACAGGATATCACTCAGCCTCCAAACGGGGAAATCCTGCCACAAGCCCAGCGTGGGTGACACTGGGGCCAGTGAGCTCTGTGAAATGAAGACTCAGGTAAAGCCAAGTGTTGTACGATCCCAGGTAGACTGTGAACTAAATTAGGTTTCCTTCCAGCAGAGTGTGGAGGAGCCCGGGGCCTGGGTGTGGTGAAGGCCGGTGCCGGGCACGTGGAAGAGCGGAGGGTGGGCTGCCCTGGGGTCCTGGGCGCCTACAGGAGCAAAGTCGGAGGCCGCTGGAGGAGACAGCTGCTGGCAGGACGGACACCAGACCCTGACCACGGACACGAAATTCACAGGGGCCTGGGTGTGTTTGCCTCTGAGTGTGGAGCCGTCCATCCCTCAGGGCCCTGTGGACAGCAGGGCACCTTAGTGCACAGGGTGGAGCTTTGCCCTGGGAATGGGGGAGACAGAAGCCCCCCCAAACCAGAGAAGCCTCCCGGGTCGTCTCTGAGACCCACTCCCTTCACTCTGAGCCATCACTGGGCCCACGGTGCTCACGTGGGCAGCACAGAGCCTTATTTCTCATGGCCGAGTAAGATTCCAGGGGTGGGTGTCCCCTGTTCTCTTATGTTATTAAGTTTGTCTACATGTCAATTTTAAATCTATTGGCATGTCCTCCTACCATATAAGGATCTCTGTGCTTGAACATACAGAAAGGGCAGTGCTTCGGTGCAGGTGAGAGTGTCCTGTGGCTTTGGGATGGCCATGGGAGATTTTAATTAAGTAAATAAAGAATCCCAAGGGTTAATTCAAGTCCAACAGACCATATCTGGTACCAGTGAGTCAAGTATTGGCCTGTGCTCTTCCACTCTGGCTCCCAGTGCTCCCATAAACCTTCTCCAGGGCAGATAGGGACCTGCCCAGTGAGGGTGCAGAAGCCCATGTATATAATGAAAGCAAGAATGAAAGTCTGTCTTCTAGTGTTACCCACACTTCAGGGCTGGAGACAAGTACCTTCCTGGGAAAGAGACCTCAGGCTGCAGGTCTTGTAAGGGTGGCTCCATGTACGTGGTGTGTTGGTTTCCTTGGCCCTGAGCGTCTCTGGCTTCCTGACCCTCAAGGAGACAAACAAGACTGAGTGTTGAGAAGATGCTTTTCTATCCTGGGGACTCAGAGACACTGAGAAGTTAGAGAGATTCATGGAGCTGATGGAGGGGCTGTGGGTTTCCAACAACCAGAAGGACATTTACAGATGGTCTCTCTGCATAGAAGGTAATGAATATCCTTATAGAAAATAAGAAAATAAATTATTAGTGAAATAAATTTAAGTCAGGATGCCTATGATCAGTGGGGCTGCTTGAACTTAAGGTTAATTACTCATTTGTGAGATGGAGGCCTTTGCAGTTTAAATTCACAGTCAATGCCATTGTAATAGGAGTGAATTTAACCACAGTCTGTTTTTTGCAAGTTTGGTTATTACTATTCTGAGAGTTTATTGTAAGAGGTGGATAGCTCTGTCTTTTCATAGCATTTAGATAAGTGTTTTGTAGGGTCTGCATGTAATCAATATATTCACACAGTGGCCAGTGTGACTCAGGTTTTGAGTGTCCACCTATGAACCAGGAATTCATGGTTCGATTCCTGCTCAGGTCATGTGCTTGGGTGGTAGACTTGATTCCAAGTACGGGGCATGCAGGAGGCAGCCCATCAATGCCTCTCATAGTTGATGTTTCTTTCTCTCTCTTCCTCTCTCTGAAATATATAAATACATATTAAAATATATTTTCAGAGCACGGACATAAAAACTGGACTGTAGACGTGCCCCTAACCCACCATCGTCCTTAGAACATGAACTCAGTGGATCCTGAGCACCCAGGGGTCCTGAGAGCATGTTTCCCTCCAAGGCCCACAGAAATTTAGGGACCCTTCCTCTCATCCAGCTGCCTGTCGGGTCCCTTCCAGTAGGAGCACCTTGGACCCTGCTGTTCACAGGACGTCCCTTCTGAGTTATTTCCATCCACTGGCCCCTCCCGCTGCTCCTTGGCCCTCAATCCACACAGGTCTCTGCTGCATCCCAGGTGAGCCCTGTCTCTCTCCTGTGGCTACATCCCTATTAAAAGAGCCTTGGACAGAATCTCCTTTCCAATTTAGCGACTGTCAGAAGAGCTTTTCTGTAGTAACAGAGAGAACACAGTGAAAGGGGCTTCAGACTCAATAATCCACAGGCAGCAGACAGGCTGAGGGACGTGCTCTGCTCCAACCCCTGCACCTTCAGGAGGGGGCATCTGAGAGCAGAGCCCAGGCCCGGGGTTGGGGTCTGAGCCTCAGAAGGCTGATCCCAGGCCCTGTGTGGAGGGAGGTAGCTCACGGGGATGTCAGCATTGCCTCAGGATGGTGATTTCTTCCTAAACTCCATTGATCTCCTGGGAATGGAAATGTCTGTAACTATCCTAGCCTGCCTCTCAGCTGTTCTTTAGGAGGTAAGCTGCCGTCTAGTATCCCAGGTCTACAGGTGGAGAGAATATTTCCACGGGATGAATCCCTCCATACCTGACTTGGAAATAGGATTGGGGACAGTTTAGGACTTGTCTCCCGTGAGTCCAGAGCAGGCCATGCTGCAGACACAGGTCTTAGACTCTCCTTTCCCTCCTCTCTTCTCACCTCTCCCAGGGCAGTGCAGCCCCACCCCACAGGTGAACGCTCAGGAAGGTCTCCCAGATCCTTGACCACAGAGAGGTTCTGAGTATCTGGACTCATCTCCCAGAGAAACACAGGCACTTACTCTGGACCAGCAGGGACTCTGAGATGGGAGTGGATCATGTTACCTGCTCCTGGTCACAGACGGTCATTTTGGAGCCTGCCTTCCCAACGTTCACTTGAGACCCTCTCCTCTCCCAGCTCCACCCCAGCTGGAAGCAAGTGCAGCCACACCCAGTGCCACGCCCTGTAACTGTTACCTAATCCCCTTAGCTGACCCACTCAGGGTAGGTTTTCCCTCAGTATCTTCTTGGTAGGAAGTGGCCGGGCACAGGGTTGGGGTCCAGCTTCACTGAGGACCTTCCTTTTCTCCATTCCCGCTGACGGTTCTCCTCCACCAAGAGCATGAGGCTGGTGGAGGGCTCGGTCTCCCTGAGGGTGCCCCTCTTGCTGCTTGGGCTCTGGGTGGTGCTGGCTCCGGTCCAGAGTTCTCAAGGTCGTCCCTCGTGGCGCTACATCTCCTCCGAGGTGGTGATTCCCAGGGAAGAGCTGCACCGTGGCAAAGGTGTTCGGATTCCAGGCTGGCTCTCCTACAGCCTGAGTTTTGGGGGCCAGAGACACGTTATCCACATGCGGCGAAAGAAACTGTTTTGGCCCCGAAATCTGGTGATAATGACTCAGGATGACCAGGGAGCCTTGCAGATGGATTACCCCTTTGTCCCTCTGGACTGTTACTACCTCGGCTACCTGGAGGACGTCCCTCTTTCCATGGTCACCATGGACACGTGCTATGGGGGCCTGGACGGTATCATGAAGTTGGATGACCTTGCCTATGAAATCAAACCCCTGAAGGATTCCCACAGGTTTGAACACATAGTTTCTCAGATAGTGGCAGACACCGATGCCATAGGACCCATGTTCCCGCTGGGACACAAGGAAGAGAGGCACCCCCTGTCTCAGGTGAACGTCAGTTTAGTCTCCAGGGTCAGTAGTAAGCTCTACCCATCCCATGGAGGAAAGATTAAAGGCTGCTTTGTGTTTTCCTATTCAACTTATACTATGTACAGTAATGTGACAAAATGTGTGGAATTCCTGATACAGATAGGTAATATAATGGACACCCTGTTGCGAGGTATGGATTTAAAGCTCTATATTTCTCTCATATTAATTTATGACAAGAGAGATCCAACCCATATGAACAACTTTAATGTACCAGATGGTCCATTTGCTAAGTATTATTTGAATCACATTTATCCCTCTTTTACACCGCATGCCATCATAGTTATGAATAAAGATTCCCCCCATGAACTTCAGTTTAATCCAACCACATACCATCTGTGCTGGCCAAAAGGTATTGTCTTTATGGCTCACTTAAACAGACATCACTTTTTGCTATCGATTATAGCCACCCACCAAGTCTCGAAACTTTTCGGTCTGTTTATTGATGAAGCAGAATGTATTTGCCAGAGAAGGACCACCTGCATCATGTACAGATACCCTGTGTTGACAGATTCATACAGTAACTGTTCCTATTTTCACATGCAAAACGTGGTTAGTAATACTTTAGCACCCTGCTTGTACATCCCTGCTTTCTCGTATTACAATCAAAGCCTGGTATTGGACCGATGCGGAAACTACTTGGTGGAGGGCACAGAGCAGTGTGACTGTGGGTCCTTCAAGGAGTGTTATAACAACCCATGCTGCAACAATGACTGCACCTTTACGCCTGGGACTTCCTGTAACACAGGCAAGTGCTGTGCAAACTGCACCAACGTGGTCCCGGGGACGATGTGCAGAACAATGCAAAGCATCTGCGATCTTCCAGAGTACTGCCCCGGGTCAACCCCGACATGCCCTGCAGATGTTTATCTGCAAGATGGAACCCCTTGTACCGAAGACGGCTACTGCTATCATGGGAACTGTACTGACCGCAGCCTGCACTGCAAGGAGATCTTTGGTAGAGACGCGGAGAATGGGCCAGACCACTGCTACAACATGAATAAGAAGTCCAACCGGTTTGGACACTGTGGTACTACTTTCTTACCCAAACTGGAGGATTGTGGTGTTGCGAACATTAAGTGTGGGCGCCTACAGTGTGTCAACGTCACTCATTTGCCTCGGCTGCAGCAACATGTGGGATTCCACCAGTCTCTGATCAGGGGGACCATGTGTTTTGGGGTGGGTTCGCACCGTGGGTCAGAAGCAACTGATGTTGGTGCTGTGAGATCTGGTACCCTCTGTGATGATGGAAAGTTTTGTCTTAACAGTCGTTGCAGTGGTACTGTGAGTGACATAAATTATGACTGTCCCCCTTCAAAATGCAATTTTCATGGAGTTTGCAACAATAGAAATAACTGCCATTGCCATGTAGGCTGGGAACCCCCTATGTGCATAGAAATTGGTGCTGGAGGAAGTGTCGACAGCGGGCCACCTCCAGGAAGGATGCGGTCAGTACGGCAAAGTAGGATGTCAGTAATCTATTTGAGAGTGGTCTTTGGTCGCCTGTATCTTCTCATAGCTTCACTCCTCTTTGGAGTGGCCACAAATGTGAGATATCGCAAGACAACTAGTTTCCAAACAGAGAGGGCTGATCAAAAGTAAACAGCCAATCAGCCCTCCGACCCCTGCGCATCCATAGGCAACATAGAAGAAACACCTGAAAAAGGTTGCCATAACCAGCTGGCAGAGCTCAAGCCCACATTTCTGGGTGTCTGCAGGGGTCCTGCTGTTCATCACGGGTGAGCGAGCGGCGTGGGCATTTGCACACCAGCTCTCTTTGAAAGCTCGCTGCCCAGCACTCTGAAATAAATCTTGAAAACCACATGTTGGTGTCCTGTACAGTTTTTGTAAGTCTGTAGGAGCCCTAACTGAGCTCGAGACTCAGGCCTGGAGAGGAGACCTGGTCAGCAGCTGGTCTTGACCTGTGGACGCATGTTCCAGGATTAGTGGTCACAGGTTCCTTTAGGGCCAATTCATGGCAGTTCCCTACAATCGTGCCCTTGGCAACCAAGGTTTCCCTGTCTCCAGGTAACCTCTCCTCTAAACAGGTTGGGTTCAGGGCAATGGTGTGCTCCTCCCAACCAACCCTGCCTGTTTCACCCGGGCGTGGCAGGGGGCTGCTGGCTGAGAGCCAGGGTTCACTGTGGGCTAGTGACACCTGTGTCCCCTTGGAGAGCAAAGTTCCCTGTGGGGAGGCTGCGATCATTCAGTGGCATTCAGCCAGAAAATGATGTAGATGTAGAGATCGGGGACCCTGGCCTTCAGGGGAGCCTGCGCGTGTGGGCCCCTCCTCCTTGCCTGTGCACTTCAGAGAAGGGCCGTGAGTGCTCCTGAGTCCTGGGGAGTCATGACATCGTCTTCACAACAGGCCTGTGGGGCTGGAAACCAGCCTACCTCTGTGTCTGAATAGTTTTCCAAGAAATGCTATTATGTTAATTTTTAATGTAATGTAAAATTAATAAAAATGAAACAAATTTCACAGCAACATTTAAAATTAGATATTTCCTCCATGCAATACAGGTACATTGTGTGGAATTTAAAAGCCAAAAATTCCCACAAATTGAAGGACCCGGGGTGACCTTGATGGACAGACACGTTAGGTGGTCGTTAGGAGAGGAAATTGGGACGCGTGTTGGCCCCATATTTATTGACACTTTCTTCTGTGACTGGTCATGGAGGGAGCTGGGGAGAGTGAGCAGGGCTCCAGGCCCTTGGAGCCCAGGGTCTAGGTCAGAGTTGGTGAGAACTGAACAGTAGATGACTGGGTCCTGTGGAGGTGGTTCCCACATCCCCCCCAGTAAGTGAGGAGCAAGAGGGAACCGTGTGGCAGGGAGCAGACACCTGGGGGTGGAGGTCCTGGGGGATGATCATAACCTCCGTGGGGCCAGGTGTGCCTGTCAGAAGGAAGGAAACCAGTGGGGACAGGTGGGCATGTAGGGGTCAGAGAGCCTGAGCTCAGCACACAGGTGCCTGGACTGCGCTTGGTCTCTCTGTGTGGGAGCTTTTCGACCACAGGAAGACTAGGGCACTCACGTGGCTCTTTGTCAAGAAAGAGAAGGACATGCAGGAGCCGGGGAAGGGAAGGCCCCCAGGCGTGGCCGTGTCTCACCTGCAGACAGGCACTATCCCTTCTTCATTTGTTGTCTGCCGTGAGAAGAGGAGGCATTAGAGCCAGAAAGAAGTGTCCCTGACGCGGCCGAGCACTCTGAGAGCAAATCCCGGCTCCCAAGAGGTAGACCCTTTCTTCCCCCAAGTCCACAGCAGCCTCTGGGGCTGGTCCTTGTGCTGAGAGGGTCGTGAGCGCCCCCTGCAGCCCCCCCCTCCCTCACCGGGGCTTGTGTCTGGCTCCCACTGACCTCCCCTCACTGTGTCTCGCACAGTAATACACGGCCGGGTCCTCGGTGGGCACAGAGCTCAGCTGTAAAGAGAACTGGTTCCTGGACGTGTCAGCAGGATGGAGATCGGCCCTGGAAGGCTGGGCTGTAGCTGGTGCTCCTGTCCAGCACCCCATCCACTGCAACCCTTCCCCAGGGCTCTGGCGGATCCAGCTCCAGTAGTAACTGCTGGTGACCGAGCCCCCGGAGAGAGTGCAGGTGAGGGAGAGGGTCTGCGAGGGCTTCACCAGTCCTGGGCCCGACTCCTGCAGATGCACCTGTTACAGGACACCTGGGGACAAGGGGCACCGGTCCCTGTCAGTCATGTGCAGTCACAACCCCTCCCATAGACCCGTGTCTGACATCGGAGACCCTCACCTTGGGGGCTGTCACCAGGCACAGGAGGAGACCCAGCAGGCTCATCTTCTAGACCAAGGCCCTGCCTTCCCCAGAGCCCTCAGCCCTGTGTGAGGAGAGAGCCGTGAGCCCCACAGCCCAGAGGGATTTACCTTGGAGCCTGAAGGGAAGTTTGCATGTGGGGGGCTCTGTTCTTATTAATTGGGGTTGAGGGGACTGAGTCAGTGTCCCCTCTGAGTATTTCTTCACCTGACCACATGCACTGTGTGATCTGGGATGTGAGGACACTTGGCTTGTGAGGTGCATTGCAAGCAGGTCAAAGGACAGCCCCCCTTCTGAGTGGAAGAGTAAGTGTGGAATCTCATGGATTTTCTAGTAGACATGGTAAGGATGTAGCTTTATGTTCAAACACTTTCCAAAGCCCCAACTATTAAAATATCTACGATTGATGCCCGGCCGGGCGTGGCTCAGCGTTTGAGCGTCGGCCTAGGATCCAGGCGATCGGGGTTCGATTCCTGGTCAGGGCACATGCCCGGGTTGCGGGCTCACAGCCGATCAATGACTCTCTCATCATTGATGTTTCTCTCTCTCTCTCCTTCTCCTTTCCTCTCTCTGAAATCAATAAAGATATGTTAAAAAAACATTTTCTCATTATTTGGTCAACACTTAATCAGGCCCTGACTGCTTATCAACAAGTCTAACTCAGTGAGAAGCCTAAGTGTGGACACTATCTGTGGCACTTTCCCTGTTCAGGGTATTAGGAACCCTCCTCCCGAGACTCCCCTGTTCCTGCCTTACTCTCCACTGTCTATGTCTGATAAAGACAAGTTCCCCACGCTCAGGCAAACTGCTTCACACGTCAGCTTCGTCTCTCCCGGAACGCTGTCCATGCTCTGCCTTGGGTTAGGGTTAGGGCTAGTGCTGAATGTGCTCGGCGTGATATTTCACTGGGAAAAGGGTGACACTGGGAAGGCTGGTGTGAGCCTGACCCACGGGCATCCTACAGGCCCACCCGCCCCTTCCTCGGGGTGGGGCCTCGGCCTTCTACCTGGAAACACTACAGTTGTTTGTTTAGTTCTGTGCCGCTTAATGACCTGAACACCTTTTGAGAAATGTGTCATTGGGTGACACTGTCCTTGTGGACATCACAGATCCGATGATCCAGCTGCCAGCCTGGACAGCGTCCTGCACAGAACAGTGGGAGGTCAAGCCCAGCACAAGGGAGAGGACACAGCCCAGAGGCACGTGGTCAGGAGGCGACGAGGCTGCTGCTGGCGCCACACTCGCCGTGTGCAGCAGACTCTGAGGATAGAGAGGCCCTGAGGATAGTGGATCCCTCGCTGTCACTGCCACGCGTGGTCATCCTCAGTGCTGGGCCTGGTTCCCACGTGAGCGGAGTTTCCATGGTGGCTGATGGGACCACGACAGCCCCGAATGACTTTCCACATTCTCCAGGGCTAGCTCTACGTGGAAATGTCAGCTCTGCCTCGGGTCCTCCCAGGGAGCACCCCGAGGGTCAGGGGTTACTGCACTCGTGGCTGGTCAGTTGAGACTCAGAGGGAAATGAAGCGTGGGTCCTGCTCTGAGGACCGTCTTTGAGGGGCGTGTCGTGGGGGCATTTGCTGGTGTCTTGCGCTGTCAGTAACACTGTTACTGCCCACGTGTTACCTGGTGGTTTCGGTGGTTGTCACAAATGGCATGTGTCAGCCAGCTCCTCCTAACCTGTCTCCTTTCCTTCCCCCACTCTCCTTCCGATCTGTCTGCACACCTCCGAGGACTGCCGCCTTGCTTTGCCGTTCAAGGTACCCGCACCTCTCCGCGCGCCCGGCTCGAGGCTAACCCTGCCGTGCCTGCCCTGCCTGGGACCCTGCGACACCCAGGGTGCAGCCTCCGCTGCCAGGCGCACGGCCTGCACCTGTGACTTGCAGCCAGACTGCAGCGGTCGGGCTTATTTCAGCCACCACAAAAGGGTTTTCTTGAAACACCTCAGAGTCCTGCACTTGAGCGAGAGGCCAGCCTTAGGGGAAGCTCCAGACATGCCCAGTGAAGTTCCTTCTGGTAAAAGGCACTGGACAGACCTGGGTGGTCATGTCCCAACCACAGCCACCCAGACGCTATGCTGACGTGACGTGGCCTCTGACTACCATGGGCTGTGACCTTCAGGCTCCTTGTTCTCTTAGGTTCACCAGCCTCCTCACACTGAACCCAGTTTTCCTGTTCAGTGCAGTCCTGGGCCTTCAGTTGCTGTGGGAGCACAGTGGGGTTCCAGGGGCAGCCGGTGGGGAGCATGGCCAGGATGAGGGCGGCAGAAACCCCAGAAGTTTCCTTCCTCTAAGCAGGGCCAGCTGCCGGGGACGGACTCTGGGCCACCTGTCTATCCATCTACTAGAGCAGAAATCTGCTGGGAGGTTTCTGTACTGAGACGGCCTGTGCCGTTTTCATGACTCTCCTTGCCTTTGAGACGGGTCTGTGGGCCGTTTAAACGAACAGCCGGTGTCCGATCTGGGTAACCCTCTCCCTCCTCCCACAGGACTCGGGACACCCCTGCACGGCCACGGACCCTGACAGCTGCTTCATGCCCGTGTCCCCACAGCACTTCATCGACCTCTTCAAGTTTTAAAGGGCCCTCCCCATCATCTCGTCAGAGCTGGGCCCATGGGTCCTTCTGGAGCTGCAGCCAGTGTTCCTGTGACTCAGTGCTGCCTCAGGCCGGGCTTCAAGCTGGGACGAGTAGGAGCTGCTCTGTTCATCTTTGAAAGGCGGTAAGGGAACCCAGGTGAAATCACTTCAGCTTCCTTCTTTAAGAAGTTATTTTCTTCTGAGCATATAAAAATTTGAAACTGCGTATTTACAAATATGGTTCAAAAAGGACTCTGGGTTTTGAAGCCTGTGTTCTGTGCTGAGTTGACAGTAACAGTCATTAACATGCTTGACTGTCACTCGATATTTTCCTGGTTTTGCAGTAATTGTGGGGGGCAGGACGATTAATCCTTGTAAATACATTGTACAGAATATTTATTTTTCTTAAGATGTATTTTAACCACATTGGTTGTGACCAAATGACTCCTCTAAATGCAGAATGATCCTAGGGAAATATTTGTATGTCCGTTATGGTGTTTAGCAATTGGGTTGTGAATTGTGCAAAGTGTTTGTGACCAGCAAAGGTATGAGTTGTGTGGCCGCCCTCCAGGCCACAGCCTGAGACTGTGCAACGTGCTGCCTGGGCACTCTTGGACAGACGCCGGCCGTCTGGGTGTCCTCAGCAGCCCTGGGGAGGGACAGACAACTACTGAGAATGACAAGTCAGCAGCGGCCTGGGGCAGCCTGAGTTCTCTGTACTGAAACTGCTTTTATAGACAATAAATCATGTTTACTGACTTCGTCAGTTTTGCATCTTATTGAAAATGTAGTGTTAGTGATTTTGATAACATTTATTTAACACTTTGAAACCTTTAAAAGACTGCTTTATTTTTAAAATAATGTGTGTCCATTTTAGAAAAGTTCTATTAAGGTGTATAAAAATAAAATCAATCATAATCTTTCCACCCAAAGGAAACTGCTTGCTAGAAAGAATGTGGACATCGCCCCTAGGTAGCCATAGGGAAAGAGTCACTATTGTGTGTTTTCATCTGTGCTTGGAGTTAAGCCTCCCATGGAACAGTAAGTAGCATCTTTGATGCCATATTCATTTCATAACCAGTCTTTTCCCCAGAAGCATTTGTGGAAACATGGTATCCACAGAGATGGAACAGTCTACAATCTGGTTGTTTCTGGGTCTTGCTGTTCACAAAGTAACCCTGTGATAAGCATCATTATAATAAACTTTTGTGCACTTGCTTATCTCCATAAGGTAATCTATAAATTGAGAAGAGAGATTGAGTCAGACAGTTTTTAGGGATATTTCCTGATAGTTCGTGAGAATGAAAATTGTTACATGGGGGTTTTGGACTATTTTGTATTAATTTTTTCTTGAAAGGATATTAATCTTGTGAAGTCACAGTTTTTGTCCAGAAATAATGTTACAGTGTCAGTAGAGGAGTACAGCTCTTCCGCTGTGGTAGGAAGTTTCCATATGACACAGATATAATCAGATCCTGTAGCACAATGCACTGGGGTAGGGTCAGGGTCAGGGGTCAAAGATCAAGGGTGGGAGTGAGGGTAGGGTTTAAAGTTAGAGGTTAGGGGTAAGGGTTTTTGGGTTAAGGTTGGGGTCAGGGTCTAGGGTCCAGGGTCAGGGTCAAGATAAGGGTAGAGGGTGAGGGTTAGGGGTTAGGGTGAGGGTAGGGGTTAGGGTTTAGGGTTAGGGTTAGGGTGAGGGTAGGGGTGAGGGTGAAGGTTAGGGGTTAAGGTTAGGGTTTAGGGTTATGGGTTAGGGTTAGGGTTGTTAGGGTTGTTAGAGTTAGGGTTTGGGTTAGGGTAGGGCTGGGATTAGGGTGAGGGTTGGGTTAGGGTTAGGGTGGTTAGGGTTAGGGTGGTTAGGGTTAGGTTGGTTAAGGTTTAGGGGTTAGGGGTTAGTGTTAGGGTTAGGGGCTGTTAGGGTTTAGGGTTAGGGTGGTTAGGGCTAGGGTTGTTAGGGTTAGGATTCTTTCATCCTGCATGGAGATTCAACTGTCGATGGTGACCACACGATATTTTTCTGACTTATCATCTATATGTCTGAGTCCATTTGTCCACTCAGAGCAGGAGTCTCACAAGGAGGAGCCACTCCTTTGTGTCTGTACCAACTTGTTCCCCCTCACCGTCTGATCCTTAAGCAGGAGTTCCCTGTTCATACAAACTCCACTCAGTACACAGAGCTAACTATGTTATGCCCACCCATGATCTAGCATGTAGAAGGTGGGCTCCCACCAGGCCACAGGAGGGATGTGTGAAGCCAGAGGACAGGGGAAGAGGTAAACACTTCTCACCAGCCAGGAGTATCTGCTGTTGGCTGCATCTTCATCTTCTGTGATCTGGCCCTCATGAGGGCCAAAGTGCAGACTCACCGGAAGATCTGTGTATTTATGCATGTAAGGGGCAGACAATAGTATTTATGCATGTAAGGGACAGACAATAGTGAGGGGAAGGCCAGGGGAGGGGAAGGGAGCGGGCTCGAGGGGTAAATGGGAAAAAAGGACATCTCTAATACTTTCAACAATAAAGATAAATTAAAAAATAAGAAACAGATAAAACCAAAGCTTGAGGGACTCAGTCACATTTCACCCACAAGGGTATTTCACCCCAGTGGGGTATCTGGAGACACTGTGGACTGGCTCCCCATCTACGGAGAGACATAAATTCCCAGCCAAGAGTCAGAGGCATCCCTGCTAGTCTCTGGGCTGTCCGGGCAGTGGTCCTGTTGCTTGAGAACCTCAGCAGGGTCCCTTTAGCCCAGGGAGACAGGGGATATGGAGCTTTCCTCGTGCCCTGAGGGCAGACCTCCCAGCAGTCCCAGATGCCCAGTCGCAGGGAGGGTGGACATACTCCCTGCTTGTGAGCTGGGCAGCCAGGCAGAGACAGCACCTCCGGCCCTGGGGGTGAGCCCTGTGGGCCTTGTCTAGGAAGGTTAGAAACTGCCAGGTGTCCCTCATTTTCCAAGTCAGAATATTTTAGGCTCTCATTTATCCAGCATCATGTCCTGTTCAGACCCTCACAAAGCAACTCCAACAGAAACGTGAATGTTAAAGAGCAGCCCCCCCCCTTCATTCTTAGTTCTCTTGACCCTGACCTGTAGCCTAGGGTCTCTCAACCCTTAACCCTTAGTGCTACCTTGAGTATTTCAAAAAGTTCAAAGAAGTTCATCTGAGTTTAACTACAGACACAAAGGAAGGAATAGAAAGTGAAGAAAAGAACATCCTTCTAGCCAAAGGGCAAAGATCTCTCTCCCCAGCCTGGCTGGGTGTGGCTCAGAGGTCAAGCGTCGACCTAGGATCCAGGAGATCACGGTTTGATTCCTGGTTCAGGGCACATGCCCGGGTTGCAGGCTCGATCCCCAGTCAGGGGCGTGCAGGAGGCAGCCAATCAATGACTATATGTCATCATTGATGTTTCTATCTCTCCCTTTCCCTCTCCCTTCCTCTCTCTGAAATCCAGAAAGATACATATTTAAAAACCCCCCCCCAAAATTCTGTCTCCATTGGAACTAGTGACCTAAGAGAGAAAAGCTGCAGGAAGGGCCTTGTGTGATTTCACAGTGTTCCTGGGTGTATGGATGTTGTCTTGCAGTCCCCGAGGTCCCTAGTGCAAACTTCCCTGGTCCATGACCAACTCATCCAGTCACGGGAGTGGCGAGTGCCTAGTAGCTCTTGAATACTCCACCCATGCCTGCACAGTGTGGCAGTCTGCGGGGGGGGGGGGGCTCCATAGTTACCAAAAGATGCAGGGAGGAAAGAGACCACAGTTAACCTTGTCCTTCAAGCCACAGTGTTGAGGACGACTGGCTTTATTCTTTTCCTGCAAAGAGTTTGGCATTAAACACCTCCAGATACAGGTTATCAGTTGCCAATTTAAAGAGCTAGCCCAGCCCGGCCGGCGTGGCTCTGTGGTTGAGCATCAACTTAGGATCCAGGAGCTCGAGGTTCGATTCCTGGTCAGGGCACGTGCTCCGGTTGAGGCTCGATCCCCAGCAGGGGGCGTGCAGGAGGCAGCCGATCAATGACTCATCATTGATGTTTCTAGCTCTCCCTCTCCTTTCCTCTCTTTGAAATCAATAAAAGCATATTAAAAATAAAATAAAGAGCTAGCCCAGCGATGTTCCCTACAATGTCACTAGGGCACAGGTAAAGAGAGGAGGTTCTATTTCCTGTCTTAGAAAGTGATTCCTGTCTAACGGTTCCTGTCCAGTTTTGAACCCAGTGACAAATGGAACAGTGTTCCTGGAGCAAGGAGGCCTGCGAGAGTGTAGGTTAAACAGACCACTTGGGCAGGTGAGGCCTATTAAATCGTAACAACACATGGGTGATAGGATTATACGGCGAGAGTGTGGGTGCGAGGGTCACAGCTGCGAGCCGAATCCTTGGGGATCAGTTTGGTGGGTCAGTGTGTGCTGTTTGTGTAGGAGGCTCTCAGGGGCTGCGAAGCCTGATGGTCACCCTCGCTCAGTTTACGTGCCTCGGTTTCTCTCACAGGCTGTCTAAAACAACCCTGAGGATCCTGAATGCTGGGCGACCAAACCTTATATGCACTCCCCAGACGGGTCAAAGTCTAATTACAATTGTACTCTGGAGTCCCTCTGAGGCCCTTGCACATCACAAGGGAGATAGATCCTCAGTCACCCGAGAGTGTCTGCTTGCACAGACTGGAGGGAAGACATGCCTCGTACCTTTGGTGCCAGTTCATCTTCGCCGGGCGTTATTTTAGTTATTTTAGTTTTAAGCTTGTAGTCATTCTCTTTTTAGCTAGAATTACTGCCTCGCCCTCCTGATCCTGGACAAGAAGGGAAAGTAAAACAGCCCTTTCCCGGGACTGTTGGGAGCTGGTGACGTGTCTGGACGTGGCCCATGTCACCTGAGGGTCTGAAGTCAAGGACTCGACCCTCCCCACAAGTTCCCATGAGGAGCCGAGATAAAGAAATTACCACGGTCTGGGCTCACGCGGGAGGCAGGGTGTTTACTCTGAAAGTGTTTATGCAGCCTTGAAGGCACTACTTTGTATCACCCTCACCTCATTACCAATTGTCACTTACTATATACTAAAGGCATTGAAGCCATTTGGGGCTGCTCCTTGTCAGAGAGCAGTCCTCCTGATCCCATAACTTTGTCTGTCTCTTTCATTCCCACCGCTCGAACACCGGCCTGGTGGCCAGAGGACAGATGGTTTGAGCAATCAGAGTCTTATGGTTCGTAGCCTTTTCCTGAGGCAGTATTTTTCACTGACAAAGGTTAATTTTCACATTAACCTGTTGTCTTTTGCATCTGAGATGACATACCTAACACATGTCTTTGCAAAACAAAGTAATTTCCAGGCCCTCAATGCAACAGGGCAGAGACCAGGAATCTTCTCATTGTTATTGATATCTTAACTGCTGTTAACTATCCTGTACCCACCCATGTAAAAGAAGTATGTGTCTATCACTGTACTTTTTATCCAATCGCAGAGGTTTCCCTGCTTTGCTTTCTCCCACCTCCCTAATCTATCACCAATGGATTGCATGTATGCCATTTACAATAAACTCACAAAAAATCTTCACAGGTTTGAATTTCTTACATTAGCATTACTTGGTGCAGTCCTTAGGCTTCCAAAGATGCTCCCCCAAGACCACCCCTTGGACCCCACCCGGTGCTAGGATCCAGGAAAGGGCCCACTGAGCCTGCTGGTTCCCCGCCCATGTGGTGAAGTTGTGTGTCGCCTGGATCCTGCACCTTCCTTTTTCTCCCCATGGATCCCCCCCCCCTCCGGCTCCCCCAGTCCTTCACCACGCAGTTGCCTTGCGTCTGCACATAAGGTCTTTGATGAATCTCCCCCCACCCACTCCCCCACCTCCGCCTCCCCGCTGAGAGTCATCAGTCTGTTCCCTGCTTCTGTGTCTCTGGATCTATTTTCTTCTTCAGTCTGTTTTATTTATTAGATTCTTTTATACACGATTCAGAAACCGCGGGGACCTTCAGCAGAGGAGCTCGGCAGGCAGGAAGGGAGGGGGCGGCGCGGTCGCCGTGGAGACGGGCGAGCGCCCTTGATTGGCTGAGTCTCCTCTGGCCCCGCCCCGTCCGTTCAGAGGCTCCGCCGGTTACGAAGAGGCGGAGATTTACCGGGGATTCTGGGAGAGGAAGTGGCTGAGAGCGGAAGTGGAGGCGGCCCCAGGCGCCTGGGCGTCGCTGTTGGTTCTGAGGTAACGTGGGCGCTGAGCCCCGCCCGCCAGGGGTCCTGTGCGGTCGTCCGCGGCGGGCAGGGCGGGCGGGAGGAGCCCCCGTGACGGGCACCCTGGGCGCCTTGGGGACGCCGGGAGCGCTTCCTGAGCAAACACTGGAACGCTCCGCGCTGTCCGGTGGTGACCCGACGCTCCTCTGAGAGCCGCGCCGCGGGCACCGCGACCTCCCGCGTCCGCGCTCGGCCGGGCCAGAGCTGGGAAGTGCGTCCCGTTGCAGTTTCCTTCTGTGTGAGGTTGATTGTGTGAGGACGGCGTGCGCTCTGTTAGGCACTTGTATGCGAATTCTGTGTAGAAAGTGGTTTTTGTTCTTTGGGTTTATGCTCTTTTAATTTTCGGAGATTACAATAAATTTCTAAGACCATATTCCTGAATTTCTCAGCCTTCGTTTGATAATTTTTATATCTCCCTTCAATTTGTATAATTTTTCATCCCAGATGCCTATTTCCATTTATCTTCCTCTTCTGGGCACAATGCTGAAAAACGAGAGAGAGAGAGAGTTAAATTTTTATTTAGGGCTATGGGTTTTCATCACCTGAATTTGGACTTGGGCATAGGAGTTAACTAATGTCTGTAATGTTACGTCAGGCAGCTTTTTCTTCTTCTTTTGACTGGAAGGAGGTCACGCATCCCTGAAGTCATGACTTTGTTAGATGCCATCATCTCCCTGAAGATTTTTCATTAGCACTTAGGAAAATAATCATAATGTAAGAGCCACAAAAAAGGGGCACAAATCCATTTCCAAAAGTCTGTCTTGGCTCAATTTCTTGCGTCATCTTTGTGGCTATATAATTCTGTACATCTCTCCCCTTGTTTCCAATAACCCTTTTCAATGTAGGAAAGTTCTTTTTTCATTAAGTAATAGGGTAGGAGTTTACTACTTTATGAAGGAGGCAATAGGAACGCACAGCCTCAGGATTTTGGAGTGTCTGAGTCAGAGGCGTAATGGAGGTTTGATTATAAAGTAAATAAGTAAATATACTGATTTTAATTGGTTTGTTAAACAAATACATAATAGACATCAGCACATATGAGGGAGTTAATGTGCAAAAAGAGACTTAAAATGGGAAGCGGTACCTTGAGAAATACAAACATATCTAACCCTGCACAAATAGAAAGCAACGAGAGAGGCGTACACCACTAATCTTACGCTGAGTATTACATTAACTTCAAATATAATATATCTGGTCCATCCTGACATTCCAAATTCAAGCCCATTTAATTGTCATTGTGTCTCAGCAAATACAAAAACAGAAGCCAGTTGTAAGATTCAGGCAGTAATCCAGATATAAATATCTAAGTATGTTTAAAATGCATATTCTTGGATATTACTCCAAATTCAGCTGAAGAATTTCTGGGGATAGGCCCTGGACATCTGCCTTTCAAATAAATTTTGTTTGTATAAAACAAAAAGGAACAGGTAAAACCCTTAGGACAGTGGACCTGTTTTGCATGGGATCTGTTAGAAGCTGAAGCTTGCCCTAATAGCTGCCTATTTGGGCAAGTTTCTGTTCATTAGGTTGGCCTGCTGGGTCAAGCTGTCCTTTTGGAGGGTCTCTAATGCAGGCAAATGCCAGATGCTGTTTGTGAGTGGCTTTGAGCATCCTGTTTGGAGCTGTCAGCAACCCACAGCTTGAGGTCCCCTCTCTCAGGGCTGAGTGTGTTTTGGCAGGACCGAGATGCACACCTAAGTCTGCTTTTGCAAGGCCCAGGTTGAGAAGCAGATCAGGCAGAGACTCAAAGCACTCTGAGGTCTGCCTCTGCCTGCAGGCTGATAAACCTGATCCTCTTAATGAGCCTCCTGCTTTAGAAACTCCAGGGGGGTAGGGCGAGAGGTTTTCTAGCAGGGTGGGGGCAATTCCTTCCTCCTCAGGCAAAACCTGCTGGAAAGGTCAGTGTCTGCCTCTGCAGTCTGGGGGAATGGCTCCGCACCGGAATCCAGAGGGGTGCCTTCGGCCTAGATTCTTCCCACACAGCTACGGTCCACTCTGCCCTCCCTCTGCTGGATCCCAAGGTGAGTGGCTGCACACCAAACTTTGTGGGTTGGCTCTTGAAGAGGGGGCCTGTATTTCCAGCCATCTCTCCCTGCCAGAAATGCGGCTGCTTTTCAGGGCCAGATGTTATGTGGGCATCCGTCTCAGGTCTGGTGCTCTTGGCTGGGGAGCCCCACCAGGGGTTGAGGCCCCAGAGTCCTCAGTGGGAACCCCCCACAGCTGAGATCTCCCTCTGGACCTTCAGCTGCTGCCTGTGGGTGCCCAGCCAGCCCTCTCGTGCTTCCGCACTTCCTACACGTCTCTGCGATCTTCTCTTTTCTCCCTTGGTCATGGGGGTGCCGTCCAGCTCGTCTTCAGTTGCAGTTGGTTATTCAGGATGGTTTTTCTGTAGTTTAGTTGTCATTCCAGTTTGGTCCCGGGAGAGTGGCAGGGTAGATTCCACTCAGTCCTCCGTCACCTTTAATCCACCGAGGTTATCGTTCTCATGTCGTCTCTTTGTCAAAATAAAATATGCACATGAAACAAAATGGGACAGTGAGGAAAGAGCAGAAAATGAAAGGAAGCCGCTGCCAGCCCTGCACTCCCCACTGCAGTACCCCTGAGGACCTGCCAGCTCCTGCCCCTGCAGCAGAGGGTGGAGATTCTGAGACCCGCCTCCCCCCACTCTCACCCCACAGTAGAAATATCATTATCTTGGTTTATTTCCTAGGGGTCATTGTTGTCATCAATCCCTTTAAAGAATGTGCACCTCGATAGGTGTATCTATATTTTGTCCTCCAGTACAGTAGCATTGTGAGACCTCCCACCTCTTCAGGGAGGTGCCTGGGCTATGACTGCCGCCCATGCCCCACTTTTCTGAGTCCTCTGTGGTTACAGACATGTTTTCTAATTGTCTTCCTTTTCTTCTTCCATCACCTGCTTTTCTTCATATCCTTAAGTCTTTCTAGTGTTTGAAGTGTCCCCAGTGAAGACTTGCTGCTTGCAGCCCTCCTCCCTGTCCCCATCCCAGGGATGTGTCCCCGAGCCAGGGGTGTGGAAATCCTCCCGACAGCCCCTGCAGTAGCTTCCCTGGGTCAGCTCCAGGGAGTCCCAAGTCACAGGTCTCGCCCTCTCTGTCCCGACACATGTCTTATGTCGGAGACCGTCTTCAGTTAATTTTATAGGAAAGGGCGTAAGTTGTTCTCAGGTTGTCTTTAATCTGCCCTCACATTGGACTAACGATTTGACAGGGACAGAATTCAGAGTTTAAAATACTTTTCCCACTAGAAACCTGAAAGCTCCGTATCACTGCGACAGCCAGTGTCCTTGATAAGTCACAAGTCGCTTGGACGTTTCCTTCTCTGCAGGTTACCTGCAATTCATTTATTGGAGCTTTTTAAGAGATTAAAGTTTCGGAGGTAACTTTGGTTCCTAACATCACGTAATTGCCAGGTACTTTTCATCATAACTTGGTGTCTGTATATTCAGTTGTATGCTTAACCACCTTTGACTGTATATATATATTTTAATGTGTTTTTATTGATTTCACAGAGAGGGAGGGAGGGAAGGAGGGCGAGAGAGAAAAATCAGTGATGAGAGAAAGTTATTGATGGGCTGCCTCCTGCACACCCCCTCCTGGGGATCGAGTCGAAAACTCAGGCATGTGTCCTGACCGGGCATCGAACTGCAGACCTCCTGGTTCATGGGTTGACACTTGACCCCTGAGCCAACCGCCTGGGGTGTTATCCTATATTTTGAGCCCTTTACCCAATTCTCCCTCTCCCACCCCCTTCTTCAGGTAACCACACTTGTGAGACCTATACCTATGAGTTGGATTGTTTTTGTCAGTTCAGTGGTTCCTTTTTTTGTTTTATATCCCATCCACTGTGAATGGCTGAAGCTGAAAAGGACGGTTTTGTTTTGAGTTTTAAGTCCTAGGTAAGAGACCTTTTAATTCACCTTGGTGAGTTAAAGTAAGACATCAAGGTCTCCTTTAAGCGCTGGGCAGTTTTTGGTCATCTTACTCCATAGTCTCTTTGATAATTTCTTCCCTCCATGTTCTCAGGTGTGTCTCTTGAGCACAGATGTTATGTGGATGTTGGAAATGCTGGACCAATCTTCCAAAATGGTTACCTTGTTTCTTAGGTCTTCTTTTTTTTGGTCATTGGACATGCTTTGAGGGTGTTTCTTAAAATCTGCCTTCCAATATTTTCTTTGGACAGTTCTATATTTTAAGAGAATTCCAGGCTCTGCCTTGGTTGTGGTGCATGGTGAGCCAGGCCCCATCGCCCCACATTGGGCTGTGGACGTTCCTTGTGTGCAGGATTCGCAGACCCACCCAGCAGCACCCCCAGAGCACATACCGGGAGGAGGATCAGGGCACTGGCGTTAGCCAGGCAGGCACATAGGCGGGCAGCTTCCTGGAGACACTACTGCAGGCTCCAGAATGTGTCTTCCCTCAGAGGTAAGGCAGCAAAGCCTTGTGTCTCGGGCAACAGT
This sequence comes from Miniopterus natalensis, assembly GCF_054644295.1. Classification (NCBI taxonomy): domain Eukaryota; kingdom Metazoa; phylum Chordata; class Mammalia; order Chiroptera; family Miniopteridae; genus Miniopterus; species Miniopterus natalensis. Next base: position 50,103 of record NC_142081.1, on the reverse strand, counting down.
ATCCACAGGCTATGTGAGGAGTCTCACCTGGTTTACAGACTCCCACCCAGCTGGTGCCCATAAAGCCCTTTGCTTACCTGTTTCTGGAAACCACAGCTTTCCCCAGCCAGCATCTCCCAAAAAGAAGAGGGTGGTTTTCCATCAGACAAATGAAGATCCAGAAACATGAGGGCAGACAGGACATCTGGATGGTGCTCAGGCCTCTTCCCTGAGATTGTCCTGGGATTTTCCTGCAGCCTCTTTCTGGCATTTTCTTTCCCCAGATAAAGGCTGTCAGAGTTTCCGAGCAGCATAAAGATCCTGGATTCATATCGAGATTGTAGTCTTAAAGGGGCTTGGGAGGGCCGTGGGTATCCTGGCTGCTGTGGACTGGCCCTGGGGCCAGGACAACAGTCCAGAAGGCTGCAGACAGGAGGAACCGAGGATTGTGGCGAAGAATTTCCACGCCTGCCCTGTCTACCTTTCCCAGCCCTGCGACTGCTGTGGACCTGAGCAAGCCCCTGCCATCCAGCCAAGTGAGGCTTTCCTAGGAGGTAGTGTGGGCTTCCTTCCTAACTCCTGGAGTGAATCAGGTGGCCAAAGATGAACACAGGACGTGAGGTCTCGAGGCTGGACGTCGGTGGAATGGGAACTGGGGGCTGTGTGCTGGGGGGCAGGGTTGTGTGTGGGGGGGGAGTCAGGCAGAAGGCACCTGCCTGTGTAATGCTATGTTGGTTTTCCAGGCACAGTGGGCTGACAGCCAGGCTTGCAGCGATGCCTTCTCGGGGGCCAGGATGCTCCTTGAGCTTTCAGGGGGAAGCCTGGGCTGAGATACCTCTCAGAGCCAGGCTGGTGTCCTGGGGAAGCAGGTGTGGACATTCGGCCATTCAACACAGTAACAGAGCTTTATCCTGATAAAAAGGGGAGATTTTCTGAGTTCCCTGGGGGGTTCTGCTGAGAAGCCCTGTGGGCTCTCTGGCCCATGCCATGTTTGGAAGTTGCCTCAGGACCTCTAATGCCATGGTGTTCTTCCCGCGGTGAAAGTGCTTCTGTCTGCTTATTAGAATGCTTTCCCCCATCTCTAGGTCAACTGAGATGTCTTTGAGTTGCAGCTTCCCCATGATGAGTTCCTTTCTCTTCCAAAGTCATTTCTGAGGGGTTTTGTTTTCTATCGGGCAATTTCATTGTTTGCCTAAGTCCTCATTTCATCATCTTCCATGGCACTCTCCCAGGCTGAAGATCTAGGCCTGGGCTTCGGGGCTGGTGAAGCTGTCAGGTCTGCGGTCCCATGTGGGCTCGTGGGGGAGGGTGAGGGTTAGGGTTAGGGTTAGGGTTAGGGTTATGGTTAGGGCTAGGGCTAGGGCTAGGGCTAGGGCTAGGGGTTAGGGGTTAGGGGTTAGGGTCAGGGTCAGGGTCGGGTCAGGGTCAGGGTCGGGGTCAGGGTCAGGGTTAGGGTTTTAGGGTTAGGGTTAGGGTTGTTAGGGTTAGGGTTCGGGTTCGGGTTAGGGTCAGGGTTTTAGGGTTAGGGGTTAGGGTTGGGGTTGGGGTTAGGGTTAGGGTTAGGGTTTTAGGGTTAGAGTTAGGGTTAGGGTTAGTGTCAGGGTTAGGGGTAGGGTCAGGGTCAGGGTTTAGGGTTAGGGTAAGGGTCAGTGTCAGGGTTTTGGATTAGGGTTAGGGCTAGGGCTAGAGCTAGGGTCAGGGTCAGGTCAGGGTCAAGGTCAGGGTCAGGGTTAGGGTTAGAGTTAGGGTTAGGGCTAAGGCTAGGGCTGGGGCCTAGGGCCTAGGGCCTAGGGGCTAGGGGCTAGGGGCTAGGGGCTAGGGCTGGGACTGGGGCTGTTAGGGTTGGGGCTGTTAGGGTTGGGGTTAGGGTTAGGGCTAGGGCTGGGGTTAGGGTTAGGGCTAGTGCTAGGGCTAGGGCTAGGCTTAGACTTAGGCTAGAATTAGGTTTAGTGCTAGGGTTAGTGAGAGGGCTAGATTTAGGGCTAGTGCTAAGGTTAGGTTTAAGGCTATGGTTAGGCTTAGGGTTATTGTAAGGGCTAGGGTTAGTATTAGGGGTAGAACTAGGGCAATGGATAGACTATGGCTAAGGTTAGGATTAGTGGTAGTGTTACAGTTAGGCTTAGGGCTATGGTAAGGTTTAGTGTTAAAGCTAGGGTTAGGGTTAGAATTAGGTTTAGTTCTAGGGTTAGTGAGAGGGATAGCTTTAGGGCTAAGGTTAAGCCTCTGGTTAGTTTTAAGGCTAGGATTAGGGTTAGGGTTAGGGTTAGGATTAGTGGTAGGTTTAGCGTTAGAGTTTGATCTAGGGTTAGGTTTAAATCTAGAGCTTTGTTAGTGATAGGGTTATGTTTAGAAATAGGATTAGGGTTAGGGTTAGGAATAGGATTATGGCTAGAGTTAAGGTTAGGGTTAGTGCTAAGTTTAGGGTTAGTGTTGGGGTTAAGGCTAGTATTAGGGTTAATGCTAGTGTTAGAGTTAGGTCTCTGGTTATCATTAGGGTTAGTGCTAGGGTTGGGGTTAGGGTTAAGGATAGGGATAGGGCTAGGGTTAGGATTAGGATTAAGGTTGGGGCTGGGTTAAGTTTAAGGCTAGGGCTTTGGTTAGGGTTAGGGTTACATTTAGGGGGAGGGTTAGAGTTAGGGCTTAGATTATGGTTAGGGCTAGTGTTAGGGTTAGGTTTGTGGTTATCATTAGGGTTAGTGCTAGGGTTAGGGCTATGACTAGGGTAAGGGTTAGGGATAGGGTTGTGGCTAGGTTTAGGTCCAGCGTTAGGGTTAGAGTTAGGGTTTGGGCTAAGGTTAGGGTTAGGTTTATGTCTAGGGGTAAGTCTAGGTTTAGGGATAGTGTTTAGGCTAATGTTAGGTTTAGTGTTAGGATGAAAGTTTGCTTTAGGTTTTGTGTTAGGGTTCCATGTCAGGGTCCGTTAGCAGCTGATGGTTACCGTAATAGCTGCCTATTGGCGTTTCTAATCATTAGGTTGGCCTGCTAGGACAAGCTGTCCTTGTGGAGGGTCTCTAATGCAAGCCAATGCCAGACACTGTTTGTGAGTGGCGTTGAGTAACCTGTTTAAAGCTATCAGCAGCCCACAGCTTGAGGTCCCCTCTGTTGGAGCTGAGTGTGTTCGAACAGGTCTGAGATGCACATCAAAGTCTGCTTTTGCAAGCCCCTGTCCAGAAGCAGATCAGGCAGACTCAAAGCACTCTGAGGTCTGCCTCTGCCTGCAGGCTGATTAATCTGATTCTCTTAATGAGCCTCAGGCTGTAGAAACTCCAGGGGGGTAGGGCAAGAGGTTTTCTTGCAGGGTGGGGCAATGGCTTTTTCCTCAGGCAAAAGCTGCTGGGTAAGCAAATGCCTGCCTCTGCAGTCTGGGGGAATGACTGGGCCCAAGAATCCAGAGGCCTGCCCTTTGAGCTCCATGTCCAGGGCCCTCAGCCCTAGGTTCTCACACAGCTCTAGTCCACTCTGCCCTCCCATTGCTGGAGCCCAAGGTGAGTGGCTGCACACGAAACTTTGTGCATTGGCTCTTTAAGAGGGGGGTCTGCATTTCCAGCCATCTCTCCCTGGTAGATTGAAACCAGGGTGCTTTTCAGGGCCAGATGTTATGTGGGCATCTGTCTCAGGTCTGGTGCTCTGGGCTGGGGAGCCCTGTCAGGGGTTTAGGCCCCAGAGTCCTCAGTGGGAACCCCCGACAGCTGAGAACTCCCTCTGGACCTTCAGCTGCTGCCTGTGGGAGCCCAGCCAGCCCTCTCGTGCCTGCGCACTTCCTACACATCTCTATGCGATCTCCCCTTTTCTTCCTTGGTCATGGGGGTGCTGTCTAGCTCGTCTTCAGTTGCAGTTGGTTTTTCAGGATGGTTGTTGTGTAGTTTAGCTGTCATTCCAGTTTGGTCCCGGGAGAGTGGCAGGATAGCTTCCACTCAGTCCTCCGTCACCTTTAATCCACCGAGGTTATCGTTCTCATGTCCTCTCTTTGTCAAAATAAAATATGCACATGAAACAAAATGGGACAGTGAGGAAAGAGCAGAAAATGAAAGGAAGCCGCTGCCAGCCCTGCACTCCCCTCTGCAGTGCCCCTGAGGACCTGCCAGCTCCTGCCCTGCAGCAGAGGGTGGAGGTTCTGAGACCCGTCTCTCCCCACTCTCACCCCACAGTAGAAATATCATTATCTGGGTTTATTTCCTAGGGGTCATTGCCGTCATCAGTCCCTTTAAGGAATGTGCATTGCGATAGGTGTATCTGTATTGTCCTCCAGTACAATAGCATCGTGAGACCTCCCACCTCTTCAGGAAGGTGCCTGGGCTATGACTGTGGCCCCTCCCCCACATTTCTGAGTCTTCTGTGGTTACAGACATGTTTTCTTGGGTTTTCTAATTGTCTTCCTTTTATTCTTCCATCGCCTGCTTTTTTTCACATCCTTTAGTCTTTCTAGTGTTTGAAGTGTCCCCAGTGAAGACTTGCTGCTTGTAGCCCTCCTCCCTGTCCCCATCTCAGGGATGTGTCCCTGAGGCAGGGGTGAGGCTGTCCTCCCGACAGCCCCTGCAGTAGCTTCCCTGGGTCGGCTCCAGGGTGTCCCGAGTCACAGGTCTCACCCTCTCTGTCCTGACACCCCTATTATGTCCGAGACTGTCTTCAGTTAACTTGACAGTAAAGGGTGAATGAAAAATAAATTTCCTCATAAATTGTTCTCAGGTTGTCTTTCATCTGCCCTCACATTTGACTAACGATTTGACAGGGACAGAATTCAGAGTTTAAAATACTTTTCCCACTAGAAACCTGAAGGCCTCGTATCACTGCGTCAGCCAGGGTCCTTGATAAGTCATAAGTCGCTCGGACATTTCCTTTTCTGCAGGTCACCTGCGATGCCTTTATTGGCGCTTTTGAAAAGGTTAAAGTTATGCAGGTAACTGGTTACTAACATCACATAATTGGCAGGTACAGTTCATCATAATTTGGTGTCTGTATACTGAGTTGTGTGCTTAACCTTTGTATATATATATTTTAGTATGTTTTTATTGATTTCAGAGAGAGGAAGGGAGAGGGAGAGAGGGGGGAAGGGGGGAGAGAGAAACATCAATGATGAGAGAAAGTCATTGATGGGCTGCCTCCTGCATGCCTCTTACTGGGGATCGAGCCCGAAACCCAGGCATGTGCCCTGACCTGGCATTGAAACTCCGACCTCCTGGTTCATAGGTTGATGCTCAACCATGGAGTCACCCCGCCTGAGCCGTTACCCTGTATTTTGAGCCCTTTACCCAATTCTCCCTCCTCTACCCCCATTGCCAGGTAACCACCCTTTTGGGACCTGTCCCTATGAGTTGGATTGTTTTGTTAGTTCACTGGTTACTCTTTTTGTTTTATACTCCATCTGCCGTGAATGGCTGAAGCTGAAAAGGAGGGTTTTGTTTTGAGTTTTAAGTCCTAGGTAAGAGTCTTTCTAATTCACCTTGGTGCTAAGCCTTTGAGTTTAAATACAGTATCAAGGTCTCCTTTAAGCCCTGGGCATTGTTTGGTCATCTTACTCAATAGTCTCTTTGATGATCTCTTCCTTCCATGCTCTCAGGTCTCTCTCTCGAGCACAGATGTGATGTGGATGTTGGAAATCCTGGACCAATCTTCCAAAATGGTTACCTTGTTTCTTAGGTCTTCTTTTCTTTGTTATTGGACATGCTTTCGAGGGTGTTTCTTAAACTCTGTCTTCCAATATTGTATTTCGACAGATATATTTTAAGAGAATTCCTAGCTTTGCCTTGGTTGTGCTGAATGTGAGCTGGGCACCATCCCCCCCACATTGGGCTGTGGATGTTCCTTGTGTGCAGGATTCGTGGACCCACCCAGCAGTAGCCCCCAGAGCACATACCAGGAGGAGGGTCCAGGCACCGGTGTTAGCCAGGCAGGCAGACAGGTGGGCAGCTTCCTGGTGACACAGCCCCCACTGCAGGCTCCAGAATTTGCCTTCCATCAGAGGTAAGGCAGCAATGCCTTGTGGCTCAGGCAACACTATCCACAGGCTATGGGGGGAGTCTTACCTGGTTTACTGATGCCCACCAAGACAGTGCCAATAAAGTCCTTTGCTTACCTGTTTCTGGAAATCACAACAGTCCCCAGCCAGCATCTCCCAAAAAGAAGAGGGTGTTTTTTCCCTCAGACAAACATCCCGAATCGTGAGGGCAGACAGGATATCTGTCCCAAGGATGGTGGTGCTCAGGCCTTTTCCTGAGATTGTCCTGGGATTTTCCTGCAGCCTCTTTCTGGCCTTTTCTTTCTCCAGATAAAGGCTGTCAGAGTTTCTGAGCAGCATAAAGATCCTGGATTCATATCCAGATTGTAGTCTTAAAGGGCCTTGGGAGGGCCATGGGGATCCTGGGTGCTGTGGACTGGCTGTGTGTGGGGCCAGAGCAACAGTCCAGCAGCATCCAGAGCAACAGTCCAGGAGCATGCAGACAGGGGGAACCAAGGAGTGTGGCGAGGAATTTCCACACCTGCCCCCTCTACCTTTCCCAGCTCTAGCCCCTGCCATCCAGCCAGGTGAGGCTTTCCTAGGAGGTAGTGTGGGCTTCCTTCCTAACTCCTGGAGTGAATCAGCTAGCCAAAGATGAACACAGGACTTGAGGCCTTGAGGCTGGACGTCAATGGAATGGGAGCTGGGGGTTGTGCAGTGGGGAGCAGGGTTGTTCAGGGGGGACGGGGAGTCAGGCAGAAGGCACCTGCCTGAGTAATGCTGTGTGGGTTTCCAGGCACAGTGGGCTGACAGCCAGGCTTGCAGCGATGCCTTCTGCGGGGCCAGGATGCTCCTTGAGCTTTCAGGGGGAAGCCTGGGCTGAGCCACCTCTCAGAGCCAGGCCAGTGCCTTAGGGAAGCAGGTGTGGCCATTCGTCCATTCAACACAAGTGACAGCTTCATCCTGATGAAAACGGGAGATTTCCTGAGTTCCCTGGGTTGTTCTGCTGAGAAGTGCTGTGGGGGCTCTGGCCCATGCCATGTTTGGAAGGTCCTCGGGAACTCTAATGCTGTGGTCATAGGCCATGGTGTTCTTCCCGCGGCGAATCTGCTTCTGTCTCCTCATTAGGATGCTTTCGTGTGTCTCCAGGTGGGCCAAGGATGCCTTTGAGTTGCAACTTCCCGTTGATGCTTTCCTTTCTTTTCCAGAGTCATTCCCATCTCAAGGTGGGAGTAGTTTTCTACCTGGCAATTTCCTCGTTCACCTCAGTCATTTCATTTTCTCCACGGCGCTCGCCCAGTCTGAGCATCGAGGGCGGGGCTTCGGGGTGGTGAAGCTGTCAGGTCTGTGGTTGCAGGCCCTCTTCCCTGGGAAGGGGGTGGTGGCCCCGGGCGCCCTCTGTGCCCTGAGCCATTGGTGCTGACCGTGGGGGAGGATGCGGTTGGCATTGTGGTCACAGCGGCTCCTGTAACTTGGGGGACTTTGTGGGCCACAGGCCATGTCCTAGGGCCCCAGCCGGTGCATCATCTTCCGTGACGCACACCCATCGGTTGATTCTTATATGTGCCCTGGCGGGGATCGAACCCGCAACCTTGTCCTAGTCTGGAGGGCCCTCTAACCAACCGCGGTATTCTGCCGGGATGCCAATGACACGCCAACCCCTCTGTCATCGCAGCCTAGTTAACGTCTCCTTGCGGTGGAAGTGACCTTTAAACCCTCTTGCCCTGGCAGCCACTGGGACATGTCCTGAGGCTGAAATGAGGTTTATTCAGTGGGCTCAATGTGGGCTGCGCCATAGCACATCCGGCAGTTTCCCGGGGTCTGTAGGAAAATCCCCTATAGTCAGTAAGGTGAATCATCATTAAACGAGGGTCCTGTTCCTACGAGGTGCCCTCCCCATTTCACAATCACGGTTAACAGAGGGTGATCCACATCTCTGCCCCCAACAATATCACGCCAACGTGACGTCTTAGCCCACGTGATGTTGCTTGGTGCCCGGCCTGACGTCGCATCTTTGGGGCCCAGAGGCTGGACACCCAGGTTCCTGATGGAGCTGGCTGCGGACTGGCTGCCTTCATGGGCCTCGGCCTCTGTCCGTGAAGTGGAGACGGAGTTGGGGAGCCCCTCGGCCAACAGCATTCCCTGCGCGTTTCACCCGGGAGGCCCCGGTCAGATTCAGTTCCCGAGATCATGATCCTTGGGGCGCAGAGGGTGTAGCGCCTTTGTCCTGCTCCCTCTGCGCCCTGGCCACGGTCACTTTAGAGACATTCCAAGCGTGTTTCTCTTCTGCCCTCTCCTGGGCACCTTGGGAATAACACCCGGGCGCAGGAGCTCAGGAAAAGCGGCGGGGTAGAGGGCATCACCTGCATGTTGAATGCTGCCATCTCGTGGGCACCTTGGGAATAACACCCGGGCGCAGGTGATCAGGCAAACCTGGGGGTAGAGCGGATTATTTGTGAATGTTGAACTCCATTTGCGGGTCATGTTGTTGAAGTTTCTTACATCACATTGAGGTTTTAGTGGCCGTCTGTTGGTTCTGAAAGAGGTAGGCTCTGTCCCTGAATGAGAGGTGTGTTAAATCTATTACGATTATCAATTTGTCTATTTTCCCTTGTAAGTCTTTTTTATATTCTTTGAGTGTGTTATTAAGTTCAGACCTTTTACCCATTCTGAAACAACCAGCTTTAGAACAACTCACTTTATTTTTCCCTTGAAAATATGTTTCCGTACCTTATACCTTCTGTTATCCAAAGCATACGCTTTCTACCCAATTAATTAAAATTCGTAACTCTTTAAAACCTTTGATTTTAGTGACCCCTCTAAAGTAAGCAATTACTACTCTTTAGATTGAGTTTTATGAACACATTTCAAACATACTCTCAGTTTCAAAAAGCACACCTCCCACAAATTATAAGACATTAAATCAACAGCTTGAAATTTAAAAAGGAATAGTTGAAATAAGTTAAATTGATTTACATAGATTGCTAAGGTTCTCCTTTTTCTTTCCTTTCAAAAAGGCTCACCTCCCAGAAACTTGTATTTTATTTTAGTATTTTAAAAGATTATCTAGATAAGAGTTTTTGACCAGGTATTTGCATTTGAAAGGTCCAAGGACTGGGTTTCATAAAGCCAATTATCTATGTGAATCTGAGGAACTGAGGAGGTTTTGGGGAGGTAAAAAGATTTGGTGGGCTTGGATATTTTGGAGTCACACCTGTGGCCCTATAAAGACTAATTGTAAAATAAGGACAGTCACTCTTAAAAACTTAAGGATTGGGAAATATTGGCAAAAGACTAACAAATTCATTCATCCATTCTTTGAAATGGGCTAGTGCTAGGGTGAGGGCGAGGGCGAGGGCTAGGTTTAGAGCTAGGGCTAGGTTTAGGGTTGTTAGCGTTAGGGCTAGGGTTCCTTCAGCCTGCATGGGGATTCAACTGTCGATGGTGACCACACGATATTTTTCTGACTCATAATCTATATGTCTGAGTCCATTTGTCCACTCAGAGCAGGAGTCTCACAGGGAGGAGCCACTCCTTTGTGTCTGTACCACCTTGCTCCCACTCACGGTCTGATCCTCAAACAGGAGTTCCCTGTTCATACAAACTCCACTCAGTACACAGAGCTAACCATATTATGCCCACCCATGATCTACCATGTAGAAGGTGGGCTCCCACCAAACCACAGGAGGGATGTGTGAAGCCAGAGGACAGGGGTATCCACTGTTGGCTGCATCTTCATCTTCTGTGATCTGGCCCTCATAAGGGCCAAAGTGCAGACCCACCGGCAGATCCGATTCCTCTTTCCACACTCCAAGCACAGCCTCGGGGATGCTTCACAGTCTGATTTTCAACCCAGGGGGCAGAGTGAAGGCTGAGTGGTTGGGGTGCCCCTTGTCCACTGCACTGTCTTTTACAAATATAGGGGGCCCATGCACAGCACAGCTGTCAATGAAGAAGTTCTGACACTTCTCACAATCTGGAAGCAAGAGGAACAGGGATCAGGAAAGGTGTAGTGCATGTTCCTGGATGTAAAGAGTTTCAGAGAGAACCCAGGCACTCACATAATTGAGCCTCAATCCTGTACTCCAGGTCACTAGAGGAAAGGAATGATTTGGGCACCCAATGACCAGATGAAATTATTGTATCAAGATATAACATGCTTCTTGGTGAGGGTCACTTACGGAGGTAGTCGCCGTCCTGGGTGTTCGCTGACCTCTTGGTACATGTGGCCCTTTCTTTCTTGTAAGCTGTACATCTTCACTTCCATCCCCTTCCTCCTGAATTCTAAGTTGGAGAAGAGCAGGTGAGAGAGGGGGGTGGGGTGTGGAGTGTTGGTCCCTGTTTTGTCAGAAAACACACAATCTCCTCCCATTAAATTATTACCTGTTCTGCCCAGCCAGGTGTGGCTCAGCAGTTGAGCGTCGACCTAGGATCCAGGCGATCAGGGTTCGATTCCCGGTCAGGGCACATGCCCAGGTTGCGGGCTACAGCCAATCAATGACTCTCTCATCATGGATGTTTCTATCTCTCTCCCTCTCCTTTCCTCTCTCTGAAATCAATAAAGATATATTTTTTAAAAATTATTACCTGTTCTATATACTCTTGGTATTTTCCTCTGTTAAGTAAGAGAGACTAAGGCTCCACAAAGACTACCAAAGACGGATTCAATTTTAGTTTCTAGATTTTTCCCATTATCAGGGAAAATCTTTCCCAATCTTTACTCATTCATAAAATATTTATTGAGGGCACATTATGGGTTAGGTATTGAGTAAAGGCTTGGGCGTACAACACCAAGAAAGTATGGTTGCTATTATCACAGATGGATTTATTGGAAAACTTGCATGTGTCAGTTACTTTAAATATAATGTAATGCTCTCAAACAATATATGAGTTATGTATCCTTATGTTCCCTTTACACATGAGCATTCAGGAGCTCAGGGTTTATAAGATTTGCCCAAAGTTCCAGTGCTACCTTCTGTCTCAGCTTAGTCCAGCTTCAATCCAGGCCTCTGCAGTCTACCCCACATACATAAGCCATACTTATCAGCCTTTCTAGAGGACTTAGTGGAACTGAAACCTCCAAATTATTTTCTCTTACCCAATTTTGGTCTAGAGTGCTGTCCAGAGGTACTTGCTTCCCCAGGAGGGGACACTGGTTTCTGGGCCAGCTCTGAACCACTTGTGGTCAGCAGATTTGCTGTTCCTGACAATTCCTTCAAACTGGAATCATTACTTAATGGTGCCCTGGACATTGCCTGCAATGTAAAAGTCACACGTTAAAAGACAACGTTCATTTCTTAATGCTTTAAGACTTATGATATATTTTACATGCATGACTTTAATCAATACTTCAACAACCCTTGGAAATACCTGGGAAGTATGAATATTAGAGGGAAAAGAAAGGGCCATGTGGTTAGTGAATCCAAGATTGGAACCCATGCCTTAAGGCTCTTTCCTTTCAGTTTTCTCTATAGTAGTGAAAGTGAGGGGTACTGGGGAGAGAAAAAAGAAATAGTTGGCAGAAACATATCTAAACAATACAGAAATTGGTGTTGAAATTTGCAAATTGTTGTATCTTGGAAAGAATATTTGTGATTAGTTTAGCTGGCTCCCATCAATTATGTTTGAGTAAGGTTGTATCACTAGCTAGTTCTCTTCAGTTTCCTGATCGATAACATGCAAATTCTTTTTTTCTTTTTCTTTTTTAAAATATATCTTTATTGATTTCAGAGAGGAAAGGAGAGGGAGAGAGAGAGATAGAAACATCAATGATGAGAGAGTCATTGATCGAGCCTGCAACCCGGGCATGTGCCCTGACCGGGAATCGAACCCTGATCGCCTGGATCCTAGGTCGACGCTCAACCACTGAGCCATGCCCGGCTGGGCGCATGCTAATTCTTAATGTTATAGTGAACATGAAATATAATGATGTCCACACCAAAGTGTTTTGTGAGCTATTTAATACTGACTGTGAGATTACAGTCTTCTTATCAGTTTACCCCTCAGCCATCTCCATATTTGAAATTGCACATTAATTATCTTTAGTATTCATTGACCTTCCTCTAGTTTAATTTGTAAATATGAAATCATTCATTCAGCAAACATTCAGGGGACCCTCAGGGACCCTGAGCTGAGCCTGGGACTTCTAGAAGAATCAGCCTCTCAAAGAGCTCACAATGCAGAGCCAGGCAGGCTGAACAAATGGTTCCAAACAAGATGAGAGTGGCCTAATTAGAGCTCAGAGAAAGAAGCTGGTACTTCCTCCTACAGGAGTGGACCTTTGAAATCAGTTCCAGATGGATAAGTTTCTATTGAATAGTGTGTAACATAGATGAAGTCCTTAAGTCACGTTATTATTTATTTGTTGTTCCTCAGTCATCAAACCTGAAGCTTTTCAGGGATGGGAGATGCTTTCTTTTATTAGAGTGGGAGGCTCTGATACTGGGGATCCTGTGCCCTTCTTCATCTGGGACCACCCACTGCACAAACTGCCTATACGTCAGTGAGCTTCTGTTAGTTAGAGGGTCTTAGTGCATCTCTCACTGAAGCATAGCAGAAAAGAGCTGAGTTTGGAATCACCAGTCAGATGAATGATGTAGTGATATATGAATAAGACAGGGTAAAATGTATAGAAGTATGACTGGTTTAATGAGCTTGTAAGTGGTTTAGAGAAGAGGCTGTGGATTATATTGCACTACCACTGATACTGTGATCTCAGAAAAATCAGACATTTCTATATGTCTGAAACCTTGGTTTCCTCATCAGAAACGGTGGTCGTTATAGTACCTAGCTCATAGGAGTGGGGTAAGGTTTAAGTGAGTTTATTCATGTTGAATTCTTAAAGTCTGAAACATTGTGAAAATAAAATGAGTGGTAGCTACTCTTGTTGCTGTTGTCATGAACTATTAAGATGATAATATCGGACATTGTGTTGAAGAGATCAGCAGAGGAAGGCAGCGGTTCCTAGGATACTCTCTGCATTTTCCTACTCTTACCTGAATTGCACCCATGAGTAAGATTTTCTTGTCAACAGGATTTGGGAAATACACACCTTCTGGTATTTACTCTGTTCTACTCTGAAGGTCACCCAAGAAGGTTTGACTAAAAGATGACGAGAAATCAGTGTTTTGGTTGGTAATTTTTCCCAAAATCTGGAGATTCTTATGAGAGACAGAGAATTCTAAATCAGAGAGTAATACAAAGATAGTCCAAGGATAACTGGAAAATGTTTTCTGAGGTTTCATTAAGGCCTATGATTCTATTGGGGACATCATTTATTTTAGAATGTTAAAAAAAAAAAAAGACAAAGCATCATCTCTGCTTCCTCCTATGTTTATAAGTTATCTATTACATTTATGTAAAAAATTGGCCTATTCATGACAGAAATGTAATAAAAGCCACATAACCATTCACAAACTCTGTTTCTCCTTTCTGTCTTCTTGATTCACACTGGCCTTGTCCAGTCCAATGGCACCGTGACTACTTTGCCTCATTCCTTTCTTGTCCTTCCACCTTTGCATGTACTGGCTGTCCACCCCCTTTGTTAATTATTAGATTCTGGTAAGCATCACACAGTCTTAGGAACAAAGACTCAGGTCTGTTGGCCATAGACACAGAGTTTTGGGTAAGTTAGAGGTAACATCTTGACTTCAGGTGTTTAAACCCCAGACCCGTGAAAGCGGGACGACCCTACTGACCACACTTTCATGAAAGTTGACAGAATGATGCCATGGCAGACATCAAGGCCTGATTAAGTGATGAACTACTCTCTACCCAGGCCCACAGCCCAACCCCCTTAATCACCATGATTATTAATTTTTCTCATATGTCCCTATGCAAGCTAATAGGCAGCCAGGTCTTCCTCCTCTGTGATGACAGCTGTTCTGAATTAGTTCTTACTCACTTTTGTATTTTATATACTTAATGCTTATTAATTATCTATAAATATATATTTATTCTTCTTTCTTTCTTTTATTTTTTCCATCACCATTTATCCCCCCTATACCCTCTTGCACCTCCACGCTGTGTCTATTATTATTGTTGTTTTTTAATCCTCACCTGGGGATATTATTTCCATTGCTTTTCAGAGAGAGTGGAAAGGAGACAGAGAGAAACATCTATGTGGGAGGGACACATTGATTGGTTGCCTCCTGCACGCACCCTGACTGGGGCCTGCGATCAAGCCTGGAAGCAAGGTACCTGCCCTTGGCTGGAATCAAACCTGGGACCCTTCAGTCCATGGCTGATGCTCTAACCACTGAGCAAATGGTCAGGGCTATTATTATTGTTTTTTAATCTTCAACCAAGGATATGTTTTTATTTATTTTAGAGAGAGAGGAAGGAGGGGGAGAGAGAAACACTGATATGAGAAACATTGATCAGCATGCACCCCTATTGGGGATCGAACACAAAACCTAGGTTTGTGCCCTGACCCAGAATCGAACCTGCAATCTTTTTGGTGTAGGGGAGGATGCTCCAACTGACTGGCCCACCCAGCCAGGGCTATCTATTTATTTTTATTTTGAGAGTATGTTTATTAAAGATGGGCACAGTGAAGCAAGGAAGGGCTTAGGACAGAAGAAGCAGCAGGAGAGCCTAGTCTGGGCTGCCTTGGCTCATTGTTATAGGAAAGAAATCAGCCTAGGCGGGGCTGCTTTGGCCCATTGTCAATTCACAGAGAAAGGGCCTTGGAGACAGGTTCAGGGGGTTATCCAGGAACAAGCTGCTGATGCTCATGCAAACCTCCTGGGGTCCTTTAGTGTTTAGGAGACGTAGGCTGTGGGGGAAGAAGGGGGGGGGCAGAAAGGCGTGGGTGTGCTTTCAACATATATAACTATATATTGGAATGGGGACCTCTGTAATAGTGTCGACAATAAAAACATATAATTCTTTTACCCATTTAAAGAGTTTATATGAATAGCCCCTTACTGTATAACAGTTCTGCATCTTGCTTGTTTGCTGAACAAGCAAACACAGTTCCCTTGGTAACTCCTGAGATGCAGTGTGACCTAAACCCAGGTCCATTCCGGGAGGGCACCTCTGAGTTCTCCAGGCCCCTCACCTTGCTGCCTCGGGGTCCTCTCCTCACCAGGGTCCTCAGGGTCCTCCGCCTGGGGTTTGGTGGCCTGCCTGCGGTGACACATGACAGCTGGTCGAGGGGCTCTGAGACCTGGAAGGAAACAAAACCTTGGTCCTGAAAGTGAAGAGGTTGAAGGAGGAACAAAGGCCACCAAGCCGGTGGGGATGGGATGCGATGGGGGGGGAGGGGAGGGGGTGGGACGGAGAGTCCAGAACCAGGTGCTGAGAGCTCTGCGCGGCCAGCGCGAGCCCTGCACTGACGCAGGAGCAGCATCCCCGGGACTGGTGCCCACCCGGGAGGGCGCTGCAGGCAGAGCGCCTGAGGAGAGACAGCCCCGTGCGCCGTGTCCCGGGTCCCCCGGCCCAGCACCGCCGTCCCCTAGGCTGGGAGCCCCTCGTGGCTCCTCTTCACGTTCCCGCACCGCGTTCTGCCGTCTCCCACCTGTGCCCGCTCTTCCCGGGGGAAGTAGACGGAAATGTCTCTGAGAGCGGCTCTGGCCTGGAGACGATAACAGATTCCGTCGGCAACTCACTCCTGCGGGAGAACTCGCAGCGGGGCCTTCGCGCCGCCTCGCGCGGGGAGCAGCCAGGCCTCTGTGGCCTCTGCGGGGCCGGGACCAAGCGCTCTGCCCCCCGCCCCGCCCGTCGCGTCCCGGCTCCTGAGCCGCTCTGGCGCTCGTGCCCCCGCCGTGACCTGACCCGGCCCTGACCCCTGGGGGCTCTCCCGGCCTCCGCGCTGCCCATGCGCAGAGAGGGGCACCCAGCCCTGCTCCCCGGCTCCCCGCGGACCCCCAGCTCCCACCTTGGGTTTCCACCCCGCTCTCCCCCTTCTTCCTCAGGGCTCCCCTGCGAGCACCTGTCGGGGTTCATGGTGCTGCGACCCCGAGTCCCTGAGCCTGAGGCCAAGGTGCCTGTGGAACGAGAAGGTGCTGAGAGGGTGACAGCCCGTCTCCCCGTCGGGCAGGGCGTCCAGAGGGGAAGACGTGGGACCCAGCTGCGACCAGGGCACGGCTGGGGCGGGGACGCGGCCATGCAGACCCGCCGGTGGAAGCAGACTCGCTCCCGCAGCTCCCGCCTCGCTGCCGCAGGGGCGTCTGAGGGGCCCTGGGGGGCTCAGCCGGGGCGTCTGAGGGGCCCTGGGGGGCTCAGCTGGGGCCTCTGAGGGGCCCTGGGGAGGCGGGTCAGGGGTGGGTGAGGGGCCTGGGGGGTGACCGTGGGGTCCTGAGGGGCCCTGAGGGGAAAGTTGGGGTCTGGAGGTCCTGAGGGTCGAGGCTGGAGGCTCTCTGACAGCTAGGAGGGGCTGTGCCGGCGACAATGGAGGGAATTCCACCTGGACATTCTGGAAAAACCTGCTCATAACGAGGCGCAGTCTCCAAGGGGCAGACACTTCTCAGCCTGAGGAGACTTGGACAAGACCTGGGGTTTTTCTGGTCAAGGACATTTAGAATGTTCGGGGTGACAGGATTTGGGACCTCTGAGGGTGAGGAGATTTGGGGTCTCTCATTAAGGGGTTTCAGGCTTCCTGACATTGAGTTCCCAGGATGGGGGCATTTAGGGTTTGAGTTGTGGGAGATTTGGTCTTTCTGGGCTGTATTTACAGTGCCCCCGGCTGAGGGGAATGGGGTTTTCAGGGTGTCTGGGGATGTGAGCATTGGGGGGTTTAGTGTTTATCTGGGTGAGGAGACTTGGGGTCCTTCAATGCTGAGAGGACTTGGAGCATCTCAGGAGGAGATGCATCTAGGGTCTTGGGCTGGAATTCGAAGGCCTCGGGCTAAGGGTTTCGTACAGCAAGGTCCCCATTTTCCTGTCAGTGTCCCGGCTCTCCTGCTGCGCTGCCCACTCTGGCCGAGCGCCCTCTCTGAGCCCCTCGCGCTACCTGCCCTCAGGAGGAGTGAGGGCGCCCGGGGCTAGGTTCCCGCCTTATAGAGGCGTCGGGCAAAGCCACCAATCAGTGCTGCGATCACAGGGCCCTGCGGGCCAATGGGTGGTCAGAAGAAGCTGAAAGGGCGGGGCATAGCATGGAGCCTGTCAGTCAGTTGCGGTCAGAATCTTTGGCTCCAGTCTGGCGTCTGGCGGGCGGGTCTTCGCATCCTGTGGAAGGACCCGCCCCACCGCGCGGTGATTGGCTGCTCTGGGGCCTGCGAGTGCCTGTCAAGAAGCCTTCGGCGGCGGGCGGTTTCTCCCGCTAGTTTCCCCCGCGTGGGTGAGGCGCGGGCGCCGCAGGAGCTGGGAGAGCCGAGCGCCCGCAGGTCCTGAGGGCGGCCCGGGCCTTCCTGCCGCCAGACTGTGCTCAGGCCGCGGACTTTCTCCTGGGCCCGTGGGCGCCCTTCCTTGTCAGCCCCCTTTCAGGATGAACAGTGCCCAGGTCGTGTGTGGTGAAGGCTGCGCTGCACCCGGGGGACCGTCAGCACATCCTCCCAGACAAGTCGTGGACGGAACAGTGCGTGGGGCTCAAAGAGTCAAAGAACAGGTGAAATAATATAGTAGGAGAGTCACTGGGAGAACTTTAAATCTCGAAGTGGCATCGTGAGTAATAGTTATGTTTAACTAAGGCAGGTCCAAAAAGGCTTCAGAAATAAAGCGTCAGACCGACGGGTTTCAGAGGGAAGAGGGAGGAGGGAAGAGTCACCAATGAACTTGCAGGTGTTTATGCCCATGAGGGACCGACCATAGTGTCCATGCCCGTGAGGGACGGACGATAGTGTCCATGCCCATGAGGGACCGACCATAGTGAGGGGAAGGCTGGAGAGGGGAAGGGAGCGGGCGCGAGGGGTAAATGGGAAAAAGGGACATTTCTAATACTTTCAACAATAAAGATAAAAAAACACACACAGATAAAACCAAAGCTTGAGGGACTCGTCACATTTCACCCCCAGGGGCATGTCACCCCAATGGGGTATCTGCAGACACTGTGGACTGGCTCCCATCTGCGGAGGACGTAAATTCCCAGCCGAGAGTCGGAGGCGTCCCTGCTAGTCTCTGGACTGTCCGGGCAGTAGTCCTGTGGCCTGAGAACCACAGCAGGGCAGGGTCCCTTTCGCCCAGGGGGACAGGGGATGTGGAGCTTTCCTCGTGCCCTGAGGGCAGACCTCCCAGCAGCCCCAGATGCCCAGTCGCAGGGAGGGTGGGCATACTCCCTGCATGTGAGCTGGGCAGCCAGGCAGAGACAGCACCTCCGGCCCCGGGGGTGAGCCCTGTGGGCCTTGTCTAGGAAGGTTAGAAACCGCCAGGTGTCCCTCATTTTCCAAGTCAGAATATTTTGGGCTCTCATTTATCCAGCATCATGTCCTGTTGAGACCCTCACAAAGCAACTCCAACAGAAAGGTGAACGTTAAAGAGCAGCCATCTATTCTTTCCCCTGTTCTTAATTTTCTTGACCCTTACCTGTAGCCTAGGGTCTCTCAACCCTTAACCCTTAGCGCTGCATTGAGGATTTCAAGAAGCTCAAAGAAGTTCATCTGAGTTTAACTACAGACACAAAGGAAGGAAGAGAAAGTGAAGAAAAGAACATCCTTCCAGCCAAAGGGCAAAGATCTCTCTCCCCAGCCTGGCTGGGTGTGGCTCAGAGGTTGAGCGTCGACCTAGGATCCAGGAGATCACAGTTTGATTCCTGGTTCAGGGCACATGCCGGAGTTGCAGGCTCGATCCCCAGTCAGGGGTGTGCAGGAGGCAGCCGGTCAGTGACTGTCTGTCATCCTTGATGTTTCTATCTCTCCCTCTCCCTTCCTCTCTTTGAAATCAAGAAAGATACATATTAAAAAACAACAACCCAAAAAACTCTGTCTCCATTGGAACTAGTGACCTAACAGGGAAAATCTGTGGGGAAGGGCCTTGTGTGATTTCACAGTGTTCCTGGGTGTATGGACGTTGTCTTGCAGTCACCGAGGTCCCTACTGCAAACTTCCGTGGTCCATGACCAACTCATCCTGTTGTGGGAGTGGCGAGTGCCTAGTAGCTCTTAAATACTCCACCCATGCCTGCACAGTGTGGCAGTCTGCAGAGAGAGAGGGAGAGAGGGAGAGGGAGAGGGGGAGGGAGAGGGAGAGGGGGAGGGAGAGGGGGAGAGAGAGAGAGAGGGAGAGGGGGAGGGGGAGGGGGAGAGAGAGGGAGGGAGAGAGAGGGAGAGGGGGAGGGGGAGGGAGAGGGAGAGGGGGAGGGGGAGGGAGAGAGAGAGAGGGAGAGGGGGAGGGGGAGAGAGAGAGAGGGAGAGAGAGGGAGAGGGGGGGAGAGAGAGAGAGAGAGGGAGAGAGAGGGAGAGGGAGAGGGAGGGAGAGAGAGAGAGAGGGAGAGAGAGGGGGAGGGGGAGAGGGGGAGGGAGAGGGGGAGAGAGAGAGGGAGGGAGAGAGAGAGAGGGAGAGGGGGAGGGGGAGAGAGGGAGGGAGAGGGGGAGGGGGAGAGGGGGAGAGAGAGGGAGGGAGAGAGAGAGAGAGGGAGAGGGGAGGGGGAGAGAGAGGGAGGGAGAGGGAGAGGGAGAGGGGGAGGGGGAGAGAGAGGGGGAGAGGGGGAGGGAGAGGGAGAGAGAGAGAGAGAGAGGGAGGGAAGGAGAGAGAGGGAACTCCATAGCTATGAAAAGATGCAGGGAGGAAAGAGACCACAGTTAACCTTGTCCTTCAAGCCACAGTGTTGAGGAAGACTGGCTTTATTGTTTTCCTGCAAAGAGTTGGGCATTCACCACCTCCAGATACAGGTTATTAGCTGCCAATTTAAAGAGCTAGCCCAGCCCTGCCAGCGTGGCTCTGTGGTTGAGCATCGACCTAGGATCCAGGAGATCGAGGTTAGATTCCCAGTCAGGGCACATGTCCCGGTTCCAGGCTTGATCCCCAGCAGGGGGTGTGCAGGAGGCAGCCGATCACTGACTCATCATTGACGTTTCTAGCTCTCTCTTCCTCTCCCTTCCTCTCTTTGAAATCAATAAAAATATATTAAAAATAAAGAGCTAGCCCAGCGATGTTCCCTACAATGTCACTAGGGCACAGGTAAGAAGAGGAGGGTCCGTTTCCTGTCCTAGAAAGTGATTCCTGTCTAACGGTTCCTGTCCAGTTTTTAACTGAGGGACAAATGCAACAGTGTTCCTGGAGCATAGAGACCAGCGAAAGTGTAGGTTAAACAGACCAGTTGGGCAGGTGAGGCCTATTAAATCGTAACAACACATGGGTGATAGGAGAGTGTGGGTTCGAGGGTCACGGCTGCGAGCCGAATCCTTGGGGATCAACGTGGTGGGTCAGAGTGTGCTGCTTGTGGAGGAGGTGCTCAGAGGCTGCGAAGCCTGATGGTCACCCTCGCTCAGTTTACGTGCCTCGGTTTCTCTCACAGGCTGTCTAAAACAACCCTGAGGACCGAAATGCTGGGCGACCAAACCTTATATGCACTCCCCAGACGGGTCAAAGCCTAGTTACAATTGTATTCTAGAGTCCCTATGAGGCCCTTGCACATCACGAGGGAGACCCTCAGTCACCTGAGAGTGTCTGCTTGCAGAGACTGGAGGGAAGACATGCCTCGTACCTTTGGTGCCAGTTCATCACTGCCAGGTGTTCATAGTTATTTTAGTTTTACTCTTGCGGTTAGTCATTCTGTTTTTAGCTAGAATTACTGCCTCACCCTCCCGATCCTGGACAAGAAGGGAAAGTAAAACAGCCCTTTCCCGGGACTGTTGGGAGCTGGTGACGTGTCCGGACATGGTCCATGTCACCTGAGGGTTTGAAGTCAAGGACTCAACCCTCCCCACAAGTTCCCATGAGGAGCGGAGATAAAGAAATTACCACGGTCTGGGCTCACACGGGAGGCAGGGAGTTTACTCTGAAAGAGTGTTTATGCAGCCTTGAAGGCGATACTTTGTATCACCCTCACCTCATTACCAATTGTCACTTACTATATACTAAAGGCATTGAAGCCATTTGGGGCTGCTCCTCGTCAGAGAGCAGTCTTCCTGATCCCATAACTTTGTCTCTTTCATTCCCATTGCTCAACTCAGGTTTGTTCGTTTCCCAGGCTGTTTCTTGACACTGGCCTGGTGGCCAGAGGACATACGGTTTGAGCAATCAGAGTCTTATGGTTCGTAGCCTTTTCCTGAGGCAGTATTTTTCACTGACAAAGGTTAATTTTCACATTAACCTGTTATCTTTTGCATCTGGGATGGCACACCTAACACATGTCTTTGCAAAACAAAGTAATTTCCAGGTCCTCAATGCAATAGGGCAGAGACCAGGAATTTTCTCATTGTTATTGATATCTTGTTAACTGTTGACTGTTAACTATCCTGTAACCACCTACATAAAAGAAGTATGTGTCTATCATTGTACCTTTTATCCAATCACAGAGGTTTCCCTGCTTTGCTTTCTCCTGCCTCCCTAATTTATCACCAATGGATTTCATTGCATGCCATTTAAAATAAACTCACAAAATATCTTCACAGGTTTGAATGATTTCTGACATTAACATTACTTGGTGCAGTCATTAGGCTTCCAAAGATGCTCCCCCAAGACCACCCCTTTGACTCGGACCCAGTGCTAGGATCCAGGAAAGGGCCATTGAGCCTGCTGGTTCCCTGCCCATGTGGTGAAGTTGTGTGAGTGTCTCCTGGATCCTGGACCTTCCTTTGCTTTTGGTAGCTGGTCTGACTTTATTTGAGCTGTCTTCATTTTTTAAAAAAAATTACTTTTATTGTTGAAAGTATTATATATCCTCCCCTTTTCTCCCCATGGATCCCCTGCACCCGGCATCCGCGCCCCCCAGTCCTTCACCACACAGTTGCCTTGCGTCTATAGGTTATGCATATAAGGTCTTCTATTAATCTCCCCCCACCCACTCCCCCACCCCCGCCTCCGCACTGAGATTCATCAGACTGTTCCCTGCTTCTGTTTCTCTGGATCTTTTTTCTTCTTCAGTCTATTTTGTTTATTAGATTCTTTTATACAATGTTCAGAAACCGCAAGCGACCTTCAGCAGAGACGCTCAGCAGCTGGGAAGGGAGCGAGCCCCGCGGTCGCCGTGGAGATGGGCGAGCGGCCTTGATTGGCTGAGCCGCCACTGGCCCCGCCCCGTCCGTTGAGAGCCTCCCCGGGTTACATAGAGGCCGAGATTTACCCGGGACTGAGGGGAAAGGAAGTCGCCGAGAACGCGAGTGGAGGCGGCCCCGGGCGCCCCGGGAGCGGCAGTTCGCCCTCAGGTAACTCGGGCGGTGAGCCCCGCCCGCCAGAGGTCCTGTGCGGGTCGCGGCGGCCGGGAGGGAGGGCGCGCTGGAGCCCCCGGGACGGGCACCCTGGGCGCCTTGGGGACACCGTGGAGCTCTTCTTGAGCAAATACTAGCAGCTGCTCCGTGCTTTCCTGTGGCGATCTGATGTTCAGCTGAAAACTGCGCGGCAAACCTCGTGACTCTTCACGTGTCCACAGGAGCTCTTGCCTGGGCTTAAAGCTATAAAGTGCGTTCACATTTGAAATTTTACTTCTCTTGAAGTTAATTGTGTAAAAATTGTATGCGCTGTATTAGGTATTTGTATGTGAATTCTGTATAGAAAGTGGTTTTTGTTCTTTGGATTTATCTTCTTTTAATTTTTGGAGATTACAATAAATATCTAAGACTATATTCCTGAATTTCTCAGCCTTCGTTTGATAATTTTTATATCTCCCTTCAATTTGCATTATTTTTTCATCCTAGATGCCTGTTTCCATTTCTCTTACCTTCCTCTTCTAGGCACAATGCTGAAAAACTAGAGAGAGTGAATAAATTTTTATTTAGGGCTATGGGTTTTCAACATCTGAATTTGGACTTGGGCATAGGAGTTAACTAGTACCTGTAATTTTTTATGTTAGGCAACTTTTTCTTCTTTTGACTGGAAGGAGGTCAAGCATCCCTGAAGTCATGACTTTGTTAGATGCCATCATCTCCCTGAAGATTTTTAATTAGCACTTATGAAAATAATCATAATGTAAGAGCCACAAAAAAGGGGCACAAATCCATTTGTAAAAGTCTTTCTTGGCTCAATTTCTTGCGTCATCTTTGTGGCTATATAATTTTGTACATCTCTCCCCTTGTTTCCAATAACCCTTTTCAATGTAGGAAAGTTCTTTTTTCATTAAGTAATAGGGTAGGAGTTTACTACTTTATGAAGGAGGCAATAGGAACGCACAGCCTCAGGATTTTGGAGTGTCTGAGTCAGAGGCGTAATGGAGGTTTGATTATAAAGTAAATAAGTAAATATACTGATTTTAATTGGTTTGTTAAACAAATACATAATAGACATCAGCACATATGAGGGAGTTAATGTGCAAAAAGAGACTTAAAATGGGAAGCAGTACCTTGAGAAATACAAAGTATATCTAACCCTATACAAATAGAAAGCAACGAGAGAGGCGTACACCTCTAATCTTATGTTGAGTATTACATTAACTTCAAATATAATATATCTGGTCCATCTTGACATTCCAAATTCAAGCCCATTTACTTGTCATTGTGTCTCAGCAAATACAAAAACAGAAGCCAGTTGTAAAATTCAGGCAGTAATCCAGATATAAATATCTAAACATGTTTAAAATGCATATTCTTGGATATTACTCCAAATTCAGCTGAAGAATTTCTGGGGATAGGCCCTGGACATCTGCCTTTGAAATAAATTTTGTTTGTATAAAACAAAAAGGAACAGGTAAAACCCTTAGGACAGTGGACCTGTTTTGCATGGGGTCTGTTAGAAGCTGAAGCTTGCCCTAATAGCTGCCTATTTGGGCAAGTTTCTATTCATTAGGTTGGCCTGCTGGGTCAAGCTGTCCTTTTGGAGGGTCTCTAATGCAGGCAAATGCCAGATGCTGTTTGTGAGTGGCTTTGAGCATCCTGTTTGGAGCTATCAGCAACCTACAGCTTGAGGTCCCCTCTCTCAGGGCTGAGTGTGTTTTGGCAGGACCGAGATGCACACCTAAGTCTGCTTTTGCAAGGCCCAGGTTGAGAAGCAGATCAGGCAGAGACTCAAAGCACTCTGAGGTCTGCCTCTGCCTGCAGGCTGATAAACCTGATTCTCTTAATGAGCCTCCTGCTTTAGAAACCCCAGGGGGGTAGGGCGAGAGGTTTTCTAGCAGGGTGGGGGCAATTCCTTCCTCCTCAGGCAAAACCTGCTGGACAGGTCAGTGTCTGCCTCTGTAGTCTGGGGGAATGGCTCTGCACCGGAATCCAGAGGGGTGCCTTCGGCCTAGATTCTTCCCACACAGCTACGGTCCACTCTGCCCTCCCTTTGCTGGAGCTCAAGGTGAGTGGCTGCACACCAAACTTTGTGGGTTGGCTCTTGAAGAGGGGGCCTGTATTTCCAGCCATCTCTCCCTGCCAGAAATGCGGCTGCTTTTCAGGGCCAGATGTTATGTGGGCATCCGTCTCAGGTCTGGTGCTCTTGGCTGGGGAGCCCCACCAGGGGTTGAGGCCCCAGAGTCCTCAGTGGGAACCCCCCACAGCTGAGATCTCCCTCTGGACCTTCAGCTGCTGCCTGTGGGAGCCCAGCCAGCCCTCTCGTGCTTCCGCACTTCCTACACGTCTCTGCGATCTTCTCTTTTCTTCCTTGGTCATGGGGGTGCCGTCCAGCTCGTATTCAGTTGCAGTTGGTTTTTCAGGATGGTTTTTCTGTAGTTTAGCTGTCATTCCAGTTTGGTCCCGGGAGAGTGGCAGGATAGCTTCCACTCAGTCCTCTGTCACGTTTAATCCACCGAGGTTATCGTTCTCATGTCCTCTCTTTGTCAAAATAAAATATGCACATGAAACAAAATGGGACAGTGAGGAAAGAGCAGAAAATGAAAGGAAGCCGCTGCCAGCCCTGCACTCCCCTCTGCAGTGCCCCTGAGGACCTGCCAGCTCCTGCCCTGCAGCAGAGGGTGGAGATTCTGAGACCCGCCTCCCCCCACTCTCACCCCACAGTAGAAATATCATTATCTTGGTTTATTTCCTAGGGGTCATTGTTGTCATCAATTCCTTTAAAGAATGTGCACCTCGATAGGTGTATCTATAATTTGTCCTCCAGTACAGTAGCATCATGAGACCTCCCACCTCTTCAGGGAGGTGCCTGGGCTATGACTGCAGCCCATGCCCCACTTTTCTGAGTCCTCTGTGGTTACAGACATGTTTTCTAATTGTCTTCCT